>NC_087178.1:965000-1085000 GCF_035594125.1 Scylla paramamosain
TCTGACACGCCACCATGGCACGTGTTCTGAAATGCTTTGCTTTCTCGATCACCACGATTGTTTTCAAAGCCATCAAGAGGGTTAACCAGGTTCTCAAAGAGTGCTTCTCCAGTTAATAATGTAGAAGTCTTCTTGATCTGTCACCAGAACTATGAAAAAAAAAAATCCTGAATAATATGTGGAACTTCATTTAGAGCCTTTGAATGCAGTGAAGGTGCAGTGCAGAAGTGTTTCAAAATATAGTCTGAACACTCACGCCTATCACCTCCCCGCTGAGCACTCTCACAGCTGACGTGGGGTGTTTTAGTTTAATCTCTCTCTCCGTGCAGCAGCCTCACCTCCACTCATTGCCTCCAGACGTTACAACGCAAATTAGCACCACCACCATCACACCTCACGCGCACCCAGCACCAAAACACACACACACCTTTGCCTGGAGGTTCGGACAGGTGTATTTAATCACTCCCAACCCACGAACTGTCATGCAAGAGCAGCACAGCGTAACATAACGGCACATCACAAAGCAAAACACCACAAGACCTTATGAACTTTAGGGAGCTCTTTCAGATATTTGGTTGTGGCTAGACGTGTTTGTACACTCACGACTGTCAGTGTTAAGCACTAGACATTTTTTTTTCTCCCGCTGGACATTCTTCCTCAGCGTACTTTTAAATTCCTGACGTTTTTCCTAGACATTTTTTATAGACACCCTCTGCAGTTACTCTGAATCATAGTAACAGTAGAGGCATTAATGTTTTAAGTAAATAAACAAACCAAACATAACTTTGACCTTTTTAATGGCCATTTTTCTTGTCACGGACATTTTCTTAAAAAATTTTTTTTTCTTTTTTTCTTTTAACCATTAGCCCAATCCATCCTACCGTAACCCAGAACAACCCAACCAAACCTATCCCAACCTAACTTAACAAGAGCATCACGTGAGTCAGATACAAAACAGAACAACATAACACCATCAGCAACACCAGCACGTACGTACATTGTTCTCCCTCACTAGCAATAACACGTACCGCTTGTTAGGCCTCTTGTTAGCGCACCCTGGCTAGCGCTTTCCAACACGGAGCCAGGAACAATATTCTGAAACACTCCTACGCTGCATCACTACATTCAAAAGGCTCTTACTTACACGAGTTTTTAAAGGTGTTTTTATGGTTCTAATGACGAACAAATTTTCTTCATTATTAACTGGAGAAACGCTCTTGAGAACCGAGGTAATAATCTATGTGGTCTTTGAGAATAGTCGTGGTGATCGAGAGAGGGAAGCGCTTCAGAATACGGGTTCAACACAGGGCGACGCAACACACACAACACTGCACAACATTCCGGCGCTCCACAATGCCCATCCAATACAGTACTGCGTCACAATGGATCAGAGGAGGCACCTGAACAATGTACGGCTGTCATTCTTTTTTTTCCTTTCATTCATGTGCAGACAGAGAGAGAGAGAGAGAGAGAGAGAGAGAGAGGGGAGGATGAGGGGAGGAAGAAAGTAAACAGATGAAAATAATGGAAATGATACATGGGTTGTTGCTATTATTTTAATTTTCTTTGGTGTTGAAAGAGAGAGAGAGAGAGAGAGAGAGAGAGAGAGAGAGAGAGAGAGAGAGAGAGAGAGAGAGAGAGAGAGGGATCGTAATGGTAAACACGTTCCTGTTATTCTCATTTTCCTTTATCCTGTACCCAGAGAGAGAGAGAGAGAGAGAGAGAGAGAGAGAGAGAGAGAGAGAGAGAGAGAGAGAGAGAGAGAGAAGGAACGAACAGCATCAAGATAGGGAATGAGTGGGGGTAGAAGAGAGGGCGGATGGAGTCTAAACTAACCTTGGGTAACGGGAGAGTTTGGCCATTCCTAGATACTTTTATGCACCTGTCAACATCACCACCACCACCACCATCACCCCGATCTCTTCCAGTCCTTCGGCACTTCCCAGCCACACCGTTCCAATACCCCAACACCTAAACTCATTATTTCTCACCCTTTCCACCCTGGTTTGTCTTTCCTAGTTATCCCTGTGCCCTGTCACCTTGTTCTTGCAGAGTTGAAGTTTTATGTTTGTTAGTTAGTCATTCAGTTAGTCATTCATTTATTTAGTCAGTCAGTTTGTTAGTTCGTTGATCAGTCTCACCCTTCGTCGATTACCTCACCTTGACACCCTGACTGACGTTATTTTGACTTTTCCTCGCCCTATTTCACTTTCATAGGGTAATACACTCTAGTACAGTATTGCTCACCCTTTTCACTCTTATCCTTCCTAGTCTATTTCTTCCTGACACCATGATTGATATTGTTTTGATGTTTCCTCACCTTATTTCATTCTTATCATCCCTAGACTTCCCACCTTCACATTCTAAGTCACGCTAATACAGTATTGCTCACCCTGTTCACTCTTATCCTTCCTAGTTTACTTCACTCTGATATCATGGTTGACAGTTTTGAGATTTCTTCACCCTCTTTCGCTCTCATATGTTTTTTTTTTTTTTTTCCCACCCTGACACTCTTAACTTACATTATTAATCCACTATTCCTTATCCTTTTTTTTTTTTCACGGTTTTCATCATCACTTAAATTCTAACTCACTCCTACCGACGATACTTTCCCTTTTCCATTTTGTCCCTTTCCCTTCCCGTCCGCGTGAGGGAAAATTGTTTGATGCTTCATAAAAATAAGTCGTAAAAGGGAAACGCCCAGTAATGCAAGAGGGACGGGAAAAAATGGCTTGGTCGTTTCGTCGTCTATAAAACTCAGTATACGTGACGTGACAGGGGAAAATTTTTATTTCACTAGACGCAATTGTTGTCATCGATTTTTATGCGGACAAGTGGACGTGGGGCGAGGGAGGAATACATTTATAAGGAAAGTGGATAAAATTACCTTGAGTGAAAAGTATAGTGGAAAATTTTTTTGTGGACAGTGATTGAATGTGGCACAAGAGAGTAAGAAATATTCTGAAACACATCTCCATTATTTCCAAAAGGCTCTCGTTGAAGTTACACGGCTTTTTAAGGGTGCCTTAATGATTTTAACAAGATTTCTACATGATTAACAGGAGAAACACTCTTGAAAACCCGGCTAATTATCTCCATGGCCTTGGAAAATAGTCGCGGTGGGAGAGCAAAGTCTTTCTGAATACGAGCTTAAGAGTGGTGGATAAAATGTCCAGCAGTATGAAAAGCGTGTGTAAGGATCTTTATGTGGACGATTGAAAGTGTCGTAAGAGTGTTAGTAAGAGTGATTGATAACATGTACCACTTAAGAGTGAAAAGCGTGTAAGAAACTTTAAGCGCACAGTTGAAACTGAAGCGAGAGAGGATTGGGTATATAAAAATAGTAGATAAAATTACATTATACGTTCTGAGAGTAAAGTGTGTCAGGACGACAGCTGTGTGTGCGATAACAGGAGAAACAAAAGCAGATAACAGCGGAGGACAGTACAGACAAAACTTCTATCTCTCTCTCTCTTTATATATATATATATATATATATATATATATATATATATATATATATATATATATATATATATATATATATATATATATATATATATATATATATATATATATATATATATATATATATATATATATAATTTATTTATTTATTTATTTATTTTATTTTTTATTTATTTATTTTTTTACCGTCATCTCAGCTGCAGGAGTGTCGAGAGCTGGATACGTAAACAGAGATAAGAAACAAACATTTACCCATTTTTTAACTCACCACGAAAAAAATAAATAATTAAAAAGTTAACCAACATAAAAGACCAGAAATGCACTATAAATTTTAATGAAACTGTCGCCGGCGAGGTAATAATAAAAAAATAAAAAAAAGCGCTTTAATTTAAAACTCATAATAGTAAAAATAAGCCTTTGTCTTTTCAGCGTTGCCTCGGTATGTCGATCAAAATATGTAATTGAAAACTCACTCAATAGGATGCAACTTTCGACCTTCCTTCATGACCTTCCTGCAGATTTTATAGTCCTTTACAGTCACCTCTACAATTACCTTTATGATCTCTCTCCCGTCCCTCCATCTCTCCCTCCCATCTCATTCCCTCTCCATTCCTTCTTTCTTCCATCATAACCTTCCAGTAAATTTATACCTTTACAATTATCTTTAAAATCTTACTCCCCTCCCTCTATTTCTTCCTCCTGTCTCAATTCTTTTCGATTTCTTCTTCCTACCATCCAGACATCCTTTCCTCCATTCCTCTCCATTCTTTCAAATCTCTGCTCCATTTTTCCTTTTTTTCCATCTTCCTTTCTCACTCTCTTCATCCCTTTCATCCTTTTATTCTTCCTATCCTCCATCTGTCCATTCTTCTCTCCTTCCGTTCCCTCCATCAATCACTTACTCCATTCCTTTCGTATCTCTTTCTCCTCTCTTTACCCCTCTCTCTCCCTTCCTCCCTCCCTCGTCTCTCTATCCCTCTCTCCTCTCTCCCTCCCTTCCTCCCTCCATCCATCCATCTACCCACCCAGAGTTACGTATCGTTGTTTACCTCCATGTCTAAATTCCGGACCATCCATCCTGTCCTCTGTCTCACGTGATTGGTTGCCGTGTGACGTGGAATGAATCTGACTGGCTATCATTTTAAGGGTAACTGATCTCATTGGCTACTGCTTTAGGAGGGAAAATTGTGATTGGTTAGTGTTTAAAGGGGAAAATATGACTAGTTGGTGTGTGAAGAGGCATTTGTTGTAGTTCGAATACAGTATGATTGGTTAGTCTGTTAAAGGGAAGGTATTTCATTGGTCGTTTAAGGGGAAGATTGGCAATTGGCTACGCTTTTACGGGGGAGTGGTTTTGATGAGTAGGCAATGAGTTAGTGGGGGTGCAGTAGTAGTAGTAGTAGTAGTAGTAGTAGTAGTGTAGTGAAATCAGGCAGTATAGTCTCTTTTCTTTCGTCTCTCTTACCGTAGTTAGTCAGTCTCCAATATATAAGGTGGTTAGTGTAGTGTAGTGAAATCAAACAGCTTGCCTCTTGACGTATGTGTATGACTTGTTAGCTGATGGAGTGGGGGGAGGGGGGGAAACCACTGATTTGTATGAGTAATGCGTGAATGCTGTCTTTCCTACAAGTCTTCGTTGTAATGGATCATCACTACAAAACGGTCATACTCTTACGAACCAAAAACAAATAAATAAATAGATAAGAAATAAAAGATAAATATTCCTACGCATTTCTAAAAGCAACAACACCAGCAAAAGACAGCGTAGTGAGAACATAAGGATAGCTGCTGCAAAACCTTTTAATCCTTGCAGTAATGAGGTTGACGTGAGGAGCTGCTCGCGAAGTCTATTAAAAAAAATGAGATAAGTTGATAAGTTGTTGCCTTAATGATAGTAATTAATACGTTAGTTTTTTTTTCTCTTTTTTTTTTTTTACAAAGTTTATCCAGTTCATTTATTATCTTACTTCATTCAGTTTCAGCTTGTAAACGTCCAGCCTGTGACTTTCTAAGCTTTATAAGGGTTGTTTTAGCCGTCAGCTGACCCTGCTCTCTCCTCTCTCTCTCTCTCTCTCTCTCTCTCTCTCTCTCTCTCTCTCTCTCTCTCTCTCTCTCTCTCTCTCATTTTTCCATTTTCTTCCGACGTTTCTCATCTCATTTGCTTTTTCATTCATCTTTTTTCCTTCCATACTCTCAACATGATTTCTCTCTCTCTCTCTCTCTCTCTCTCTCTCTCTCTCTCTCTCTCTCTCTCTCTCTCTCTCTCTCTCTCTCTCTCAGCTAGAGTTAATATTTGCAGCTCAAACACATCCCAGGGCGGCGGTGTGTTGCCCTTCGCCGGCAGATTGTCACTCTCACCTTCATGGCCACTTTCCTTGTGCCTGGCGGGCGTACGACACACACACACACACACACACACACACACACACACACACACACACACACACACACACACACACACACATTACTCTATACACAAACCCAAATGCAATAAAAGTCGTGCAATATTTATAATCTTTGAATAATAATAACTTCATATATTTATCTACCTCATTCAAGTAACTACTAGTGTACATTTTTTTTTTTTTTTTTTTATGAAGTCTACAATATTGTTTTTCTTTTGGACCTTACCATCAAACTCAACAGTCGTAGCATACACTGACGCACGTAACAATAAGACTACCCCACCTCTCATTGATAATATAAAAAAGTGTACCATATATAGCTATCCAGATGCGCAAGACAGAAGTTATTGGTGACAACATATAAGATTAATTAGGTGAAGAAGAAAAGAACAGCAACAAAAAGATATAGTTACCCAGAGACTGATATTGACATGAAGAAAATAAAAAAGAGAGGACGAGAAGAAACAGCGGCAGTAACAACAGAAACAAGAACAAGATAGAGTTACCCACAGATTGAAACTGACACGAAAAACAAAAGAGAGAAAAGAAAAGGTAGTGGCAATAACGAAAAGGAGAACATGAGATGGAAATTGAACGGAAAAGAAAAAAAGAAAAAATAACGTCACCCAAAGACTGAAATTGACAGGAAATTTGAGAGAGAATGAGAAACAAACCAGTGGCCATAACAAAGTGCCCCGCCCACCAGGCTGAGGGACCCGGGCACCTGAGAGCACCTGTGGAGAGGGCGGCACCTGGACACACCGAGACTTTGCTGCTCCTTAGTTAGCGCTGCCAAGGTCTTCCCTTCACCCTCGTCTGCGGTGAATCTCTCTCTCTCTCTCTCTCTCTCTCTCTGCAGTTCCCACGTTCTGTGTGGCGCAAAGGATAAAAGAGAAAATAATGCACGTGATTTATGACCCGAAAACTTGAAAAGAAAGAGCGAAACATTTCACCAACATGCGGTTCACACACACACACACACACACACACACACAAGGCCGGGGCGTGTCCAGCAGACTGTGGGAGGCGAATAGCAAGTCCCGAGGAGCCGTCAAGGTCTGCTGCTGCTGCATGTTATCGTATTAAAGAGGACGGTGCCAGCTCTGCCCTACAAGTTTTTGGTCAGGGGATGGAGTAGGTATAGTGTTTGTGTGTGTGTGTGTGTGTGTGTGTGTGTGTGTGTGTGTGTGTGTGCTCGCTACAGCCACCACCTGCCTGCCTGCTGCATCAAAGGGTCGTAGGAGGGCTAGACTGATGTAAGCAAAATTCTCAGGGTCAGTAATCAGGATAGGACAAGAAATAATGGGTTCAGATTTGATGAGATACGAAAGGAATGGAGTAAGTGATTGATGGAGGGAAGAACGGAGGGAGAGAAGAATGGACAGATGAAGGATAGGAAGAAAAAAAAGGATAAAAGGGATGAAGAGAGTGAGAAAGGAAAAGATGGAAAAAAAAAGGAAAAATAGAGAAGAGATTTGAAAGAATGAAGAGAGGAATGTGCAAAATTCTCAGGGTCAGTAATCCGGATAAGACAAGAAATAATGAGTTCAAGCTTAATAAAGTTTGATTTGTAAAAGTGATACGAAGGAATTGGCTCTGAAATTGAGTGGTGGATAAATGGAATAGACTCAGCAATCAGGCTGTTAGTGTCAAGTCATTAGGGAGCTTTGAAAGAAAATTAGACAAATATGGATGAAGGTGACAGATGGAAATAGTAGGCATGCTTTAAACAGGGACTGCCACGTATAGGCTTGATGGTTTCTTGCGCCAACTTTTTTTTTTTTTTTTTAATGTTCTTGTGAGGACTAAGTTAGGATAGTAGGTGTGTGTCCCTAACCCAAAATTTACAGTGCTGCTTCAAGGTCGTAAGTTAGGGAATGCTTAGGGTGTAGTGTAGTATCAGTGTAGTATCAGTGTATCAGTGTAGTATCAGGTGTATGCTATGTCACAGTCTCCAGTTTGTTAATTTAAACAGGGGTTATACAAGGGATAGTTAAGTATGCTGGCATGAGTCTTCGTCCTTGTTAGTTTAAGTAAGAGCCAATAGATCTGCTGCTGTTTGTCTTTTCCTCTGTGCTCATTTACTTGCCTGCCTTAACATATAATAGTTAATGAGTGTAGAAGAAATAATTTGATACAGTTACATGCAAATTAATCAGATCGTGTAGTTTTCGCTTTCTCTGTTTTTAAATTGACTTTTTTTCCTGTGTACGTACGCGAATGAAAATGATGACACTTCTTACTCATTATGGATGCATCTTGTACTGACTCCTCGCCTACGTGTGATTAAAACTGCACAATCCTCGCAGTTTCCCATGAATGTGAGATCATGGCATCAGTTCGCGCGTCGGCGGCACTTTCATTCAGGCTCAGGAAGCGAGTTTGGCACTGAGCTGAAAAAACACGACACTCGTAGACCTGCAAGGTGACGCTCAGCCTTGAACTCTCTCTCTCTCTCTCTCTCTCTCTCTCTCTCTCTCTCTCTCTCTCTCTCTCTCTCTCTCTCTCTCTCTCGTCACCTTGATCAACTAGTCTCTTCACTCCAGATGTGAAAACTGGAGCAATGCTGAGGTTTGCAACACGACACCTTCTTTCCTTTCCTGCCTGCCTGCCTTCCTTCCTCCCTCTCTCTTTCCTTTCTTCCTTCCTTCCCTCCCTTCCCTCCCTCTCTCCTTCCTTCCCTCCCTTCCCTCCCTCTCTCCTTCCTTCCTTTTTTCCTTCCTTCCTTCCTTCCTTCCTCCCTTCCTTCCTACTTACATTTCTACTCATAACCTCCTCTCCTCCTTTGTGGGTTCCTCGATAAATACGTGTTTGATAACGATAGAAACTGGGAAAAGTAAACCGTGTGACTCCAATGTCCCTCGTCTCCTCGCAGGAATGAAGAGTCTTTAACCCCATACGACTAAATAACCCATTTCCTGACTGAAAAACCTTGTGTAGGAAATTGTAGCACTTAAGGAGTAAAAGTTGACTTGATTATCTCTCTTTTTTATTATTTCCAGTTGACTCAAGTGATGAGATGGGAATGAGGACCGTAATTTTAACCCTTTTACCGCAACATGTAAACGTTTACAATACTAAACAAAAACAAAAAAGTATTAAATTTTAATAAGCATCGATGAGTAAGAAGGGATAAAAATAGATATTACAATTCCTAGCCAGTAAAGTGTTTGAAGGTGATTGTAGAGCAAGAAGAAACATTCCAGAGAGGTTATTGATTAAGTAAGATGTGCCGAGTAGCAGTGAAAGGGTTTAAACACTTTTGTGCTTCATCTTGAATATCTAAACAGGATGCAATGGCAATTTTTGGTGTTTACCATTTTTTTTTCTTTGCATGATTCTAACACAGATTCTGCATCACTCAAGGGAAAAACACCAGTGAGAAACTGACTAATCATCTGTGTGGCCTGTGAAAGTACTCTCGATGAAAGAACAAGACGCTGAATGATACAGGACTGAGTGTCGTGATATTGCCCTGACAACTATGCTTTTGGGAGTATATCCTTCAGATACAGACTATACTAAGCAATTGTGACGCGGATATGAACACTGTGGCAACGAGGAGATTGGACTGTGCCCCTGAAATTTCCCTTTAACAATTCCCAAACAGCAGGTAGAGGGCACCAACACCCTCACCTGGCGTGCATTTATCACGCCTTGACGTCACACAGTCCTCGCCACCACGCCCTCACCCACGCGGACACCGACACACCAAACGTAAACAAATATAATAGTCTCCGTCAATACCCGAAGGAGAAGTAAAAGGAGGCGGCGGCGTGGGTGTCGAGGTCCCTCTAGTCTACAGTGTCAGCGGTATAAGGAAGCGGAGGCATTATAACGGCACCGTCACCTTAACGGATGCCACCACTTAGCGAAACAATTCTCCGCCATCACGTAATAACCGAAGAAAAAATGACTGAATAGACCTCATTATGCAGCCTCCTTAAGCCCAAGTGGCATTGTTATGATAAATCATCCTCCATTATGTCTCTCCAACTCGTCGCCTGTGTGTGTGCAGCGTCTTGTGACCCTCCCATGGCGACACTTTACATTCCTCCGTGCCTTATCCCTCGCTGCTTGGTCCCCGGGAAGCGTCGGTATAATAATAAAGGTGAGGCAAAGAAGATGCTTGGCTCGACAGTGGTCAGACCAGTCAGCGGGTGGGGCAGGAGGGAGCGGGCTTGGTGTTGGGGGCGGGGAAGGCTTCAGCAGGGATGCGAGAGGGAGAAAACAGGTCCCTGGGGGGATGAGGACAGAAAGGGCGTGCAACATGTTCGAAAGTACGAATACCTGCGAGTCGTTTTTGTTTTTCCACTCCTGCTTTCTCTCCGTCTTGAAAGTCCTTGTGATTATATTTTTGAAATTAATATTTTTCTGTTATGTTTCTTATACATACTATTCAGAAGACGTAAGTTTACCTGTTCTCATTATGTAAGCGATTGTATTTTGTTTTATCGACAGGTCGATTTCACCATCTTGAAACTCCTTGATTTTCCTATATTTTCAAGAGTATATTTTTCTTTCTTTATATATTTTGAAATAAAGTTTACATGACTATATCACATAATCCAGTGTATATATTTCTTTTCAACAGTTAAGTTTCTCCATTTTTAACTGTAAAAGATTTTTGTATAATACTTTCAAGAATATATTCTTCTTTCCCACGATATTCAAAGCAGTACTAAATGTTGAAATAATCGAGCATATTTTCTTTTGCCCGCAGGTTGACTCTCGTGCAGCGACAGACCTGAGCACCACCCTCTCCTCTCTCCAAATCAGGTGAGTGACCCCATCAGTAAGGCCTCGCGCGGGGAGAGATAAGGTTTTTGCTTGTAGGTTTATCTTGTTGTGCGTATATCTCTCGCGGGGGTGTAACTTTCACGTGTGCACGTCACTTCTGTGTGAATACAGCGCTTAATGTTACTTATAATGTGTCTATTTGTTTATCTATATATTAATTGAGTTATTGCATTTTTGTATATGATTTTATCTGTGAAGAGTTGTGATTTATGTTATTTATTTATCATTTGATATTCGTCTATCTATTAACATGTCTATCAGTCTGTTTATCTCTTTCTGTTTAAAGGGGTGGCTATGACGTGTGCAGATAATGTTTTTTTTTTTTTTCGGCCAGTGTATGGAGACGTATTCGAAATGTATTGGTCTCTCATTAAGACTATAATAGTGCCCTCAAAGACCATCGACATTATTAACCAGGTCCTCCTATAAACATTTTGTCCTTCCATTAGGACTAGTATCCTCAAGGATCACAGAAATAATTAACTAGGTTCTAGTGTGTCTTTTCTCCTCTGTTGCTGCGGAATCTTGCTATTTTATCACTCGACTCACGAAATCAGCCTGAAGAACATCAATAACTTTATGCAAATTAATATAACTCATGCAGAGCCAAGTATATACATATACAATTGCACTCGTCGGTAAAGACGAGTCATTCTTGCTTCGCTTAATGAGTAATAGAGTAACAGGGACTCCGCATCAGCAATAAAGACACATGAGAAACTGGTCAGTTGTATTTGAGAGTAGTCCTAATGAAAGAACAAAACGTTTGGAATACGCCTCATAATTTCTATGGTATTACAGATCAAAATGTAGTTCATTAGCGACTAAAGGACATAAACTTCTTCCATATATATTATTTAAAAACTAAATTCTACGCGCTTTCATGATGTTTTCTCAAATGACAAAATATTGAACTCTGCCTTTGAGAATCAGACTATTGGTGTGTAAGAGGTGACTTTCCTAAGTCCTTCCCTCACTCTCTCGTCCGTACCCTCTCTCTCCATTCACATCCTGATGGTTCTTATTGTTAATTCATCGTCAGAATTACTGATAAGACGAGATATGAATGGAAACAGGATAAGCTGCTTGTGCGTCACTTTGCGATAGAGAATAACTGTAAACCGCATCATTGTTCAAGATAGATGTACATAAATTATTGACATTGCAAAACTGGCAGATACAGACTTTATAATTGTGTAATGAAGAAAAGTTAAAATTACCGAGTTCTGTTATGTGCCATTCGCTCAGTATTAAAGATAAAGTTAGATATTAATTTCATATAAGGTAAAAAGGCAGGTATTTGCTTTCATCCAGTAAAACATGCACAAAACGTTAATGATATTTGTGTTTGTGTTCAAATTTAGCTGAGTAATAGTAAAGCATTAAGGTCATTAGGTCATTCCGTTTATTAGAGCACATTGATCAATACGAGACTGCATTTTTAACAGAAACATGAAATAACTCTGACAGGAGATTAAAGATCAAACAGAGGGAGAGATGAGTGACAGTATGGTGTATTTTCATCATCAGAAAGCATCAAATAGATCAAATGTGGCGGGTAAGAGGCGTTAGATAAAGACCTAAGATGAATATTTTGAGTTCTAGCATGAATTAACAGTTCTGTCAACGGGGATCAAGCAGAGACGTAGTTCAGAGACAGTACTGTGCATATGGGTGATAAAACAGTGATAACCAGATCGAATGTGGCGGGCGAGCGGCGTGAAAGGGAGACAAGAGACGAAATCTTTGAGCTTTAGCATGAAATAACACCGTTCTGTTATCAGGGGTCAAACAGAGAGACAGTTCAGAGATAGCACCGTGCATTGGGATGATAAAACAGTGATAAGCGGCTCAAATGTGGCGGGTATGGAGTGAGAGGTGTGGGAGGGTGGAGTGGAGTGAGCCGGGAGGGGGCAGCACCAGAGGGTCGATCGATGGTTGTGTTGTTGACATCCTGAGGGCCCCCACACGTGCTTCATTTTGCCGCCCCTCCAGCCCCTCCCACACCTTCTTGGGGCGTCACGGGCCTCCACTTGGTGTGACAGGTGAGTGTCATGCTTGGACGAGGGTGTAGGTGCAGCCAGAGGTGGGAATAAAGGGTTTAGGGGCGGATGAAGGGTCCTCGCCGAGCCTCCATCCGCCGCCCCTCTCCCGGAAATGACATTTACGCATTTCACTCTGTCTTGGGAAAGTAGTCACGCCGGGAGCTGCATTTTAGGTACTGTTTTCAAATTTCTGTGAGTGTGGAAGGTTGAATCCAGATTGCCACTCGCCCGATGTGCCAGACGTGAAGGCTGTGGTGACTGATGTAAGCAACAAGTTGTTTACGATGACTAGAATGCATTACACACCAACACCTGCTGACTCGTCTGTGTCACGGTATTTCTGTGTGCATTGCCTCTACGTCTCAACGGTGCGTACTTGCTAAATGTGCACTGTAAAATCTATACAAAGTATGAGGATGTGAGTCGCCGAAGTACCGTTATGATGGGTGGAAAAAAAAATTTGTTTCCTGGAGAACATACTTGTACAGCAGAAAAGAAAAAGAGAGAGATGACAAAACAGTTTCCTCTTGTCTGGAAACTACTAACAGATAATAAATACATTTCTGGAAGAAAATGATTTGTTAATATCTTAATACTGCTTTGGGAGAGGGTTTGCATTTTAAGGTTAAGCAAGCTTTGCCATCTTAATGTGTTCCATTCATGTCGTTGTGGCTAGGATTTAGTGAATATTAAGCCAATAGGCCATGCTTGTTTACCCTGTAACTCTGATATATATATATATATATATATATATATATATATATATATATATATATATATATATATATATATATATATATATATATATATATATATATATATATATATATATATATATATATATATATATATATATATATATATATATATATATATATATATATAAAGTCTGGTTAGCAATTTATGCTTTGAAATAACATAAAGCTGAGAGTATGTTGTCTTTCTGAAACCATAGAAATAAGTAGTTTTCTAGACATTATTAGCTATTGTAATGACATTATCCATAAAATGGAATTTCAATAATAAGATATTCAGTAGTAGGTATTCTTCTTTATAATCTTAACATTTGTTTGTACTCTGTTCGCCTTCTTTATCTTGTTCTCCAAAGATAACCCCCTAGTTAGGAGCACAGAAGAGAACTGCAAAACACCTTCACAGTGACATGGGATGGCATTATTCCTGCCACCAAATTTACCTTCATACTTTAAGTCAAAATTATATATTTATAATAAGGAAAACTTCTTTTGGGGGCCTAAAGGATCATAGTTAAAAGGAAGGTGATAAGCCTGATCTGTGATTTCTCTTTCCTGTCATATGTTTCAACAGGAAATTAGATGAGATAATTCAGTCTATTTTTGTCTCCTTGAGATGAACAGAGTACAAGTTCAGCTTCATAATTTTTATGAATAGTGTAGCAGTTTTGATTGTTTGTCATAGAGTTTACAGTATCTGACAAAATATTGTTGCCATGCCATTTTACTAACATTTATTACTGAAATTGGTGAAATAAGACTGATTTCTGTTGAATTCTAGTATTAACACGGTTACATTATCATTGGTTATGTTTTCATTAACATTCAGAGGCAACTTTGCACACTGACTGCTGTGTTCTCTAGTTATTTTGTTTATATCTATGATCCAAACATTTCATTTGTGAGATGGAGTGTGCTGCTCTTCTTGGTTCTCGGCTTACATTTCATGGTATTCCTTGCATTCTCAATCATCTTTACACTGGAAAATTGTCTGAATAAGCAGTGGTTCTGTCATTGCTGGTACTTTGTGACATGGGCATCTTTGTCATGGATGAAGTGGGAATAACCTAAATCTTTAAGGACATCATGGTAATTATCTGTTTATTGTGACAACATTTTAAAAGAGCTAATACAAGTGTACCCTTCCTTTCTCCATTAAAAATGCACTGCATATCATGACTTAATTGGAATGCTTCACTGTCTGTTTCTCCTATCACATACTGAACTAAAAAGATGTATTTCTTACAAAATTAGCAAAGATTCATCGTGAATCTTTGATTTCATCGTGAATCATTCATTCATTCTAATTCTGCTTGTCCTGGATGCTCTAAGACTGTCAGGGAATCTTATTCTGCTACTACTGCATCATTCTATGGCTGTATGCACAATGTAAAAATCTAGGAAGGACCTGGTGGTTGTAATATTCATATTACTTAATGTATTATCCTTACGTACTATTAATTCTGATATAATTAGCTTTATCTATGGCTTTGGTAACAAGGTTTTTGTCAGATACTGTAATATGCAGTATTATTAACTAACCTTTGGTGCTTTGGAATTTCCAGTAATGTGGAATAGGTATAGTGCTAAAGTTCTTGTTACCAGTAGGATGAGCCTGCAAGATAATTATGATATAGCAGTAAGAGGTGGTGGGAGGCTTGGCACGGCTGAAGCCTTGCAGCCGTCACTGATGCACTAACCTAACCTAACCCCTGACAGCACCCGGCCCACAGTCACAGTCCAGCGACCTCACACACTTAACTTGCCCACTCGTGCCCACACCAGAGTGGGGTGGACGGCTGATCCTGGGCTGCCACCCCACCCACCACCCCCATCGCCACTACCGCTCTCATCACTCCCACCTCAAATGTCCCAGTCACTCCACACACAGACCACCTCCGTCGATAGTATAGGTTCCTGCTCACTTGACGTCAATGCTACAGGCACCACAACTCCCGCCACCATGGGTGAGTATGTTCTGCAGCTTCTCACTTCACCCATCACACCTCATACATGGCTCACAAGTTTGCAGGCTGTCCACAAGTTATGTTGCCAATATCAGAGAATAGAGGATCTTTTAAGGTAATATCTTGGTAATGGTGATAAAAGCAGTCCAATGGAATTCTTAAAGAACGTATCCATGAAAGAGTAATGATGTTAGTATAAAAATGCTTTCCATTTCATAACATAACCGAAGGTGTCTGTGAACCACTGTGGCCACTGTGTAATCACAGAAATAGCTTGTTGTACAGTATACAGTATAAAAATTTTCATCAGTATTCATGTAATCACTCCTACTCTTATGATTCATAATTCTCAGTCTGTAGGGAATTTTATCTAATGTATGTAGTTGCTTAGAAAATATAACTGCATGATTAATTAAGTTCATATTTGATAACTTGCCCATGCTGGTGTGTGTGTGTGTGTGTGTGTGTTTGTCCATCTCTCTCAGGCCACTTGAACCACTACATACAGTCAGTGATTAAGCTCCACATCTCTCTACCACATCTTTTGCTTTGTGTTTAGATAAGCTGCTAACCTTTGTTAGTCATTGGTCATTGTTTACTGAAGGATATATGGGGAATATATTATGATTTGTGATCAATTTATTGGAAAGATTAATTGGAAAGATTAATGAGCAGACTGGCTGGCAGAGAAAGTGTGGGTGTGGCAATGAGACAGGAGTGGGTGGCAATGGAATGTTATAGAGAGGGAGAGTTTTTATGTTACTGATTGGTCTTTATTTCTGTATTGTGCTTGTGTTGACCTTTATTTATATCCATGAGTATTAAGTGTTTTTTTCCTTCCATGGAAAGCTGAAAATATTTGTACAATGCAGGAAGTTCTATTATTTTGCAAGCGTATGGTACAAGAAGTGAGGCATTTAGGGCTGTAGCTGATTCATTCTTGACTAACACACTCCTTGACACACACATGAAAATATACCTTGCTAAACAAATTAAATTGAGTCATAATGAAACTTACATTAAACGTGCATGAGCCAACCCAGAAAGTATTAAGCATTGTGTGTGTGTGTGTGTGTGTGTTTCACTGTCTAGCTCTCATTATGTCAGTTCGTGTGTGTGTGTGTGTGTGTGTGTGTGTGTGTGTGTGTGTGTGTGTGTGTGTGTAGCTGTATCTCATTATGTCATACTCTGTGTGTGTGTGTGTGTGTGTGTGTGTGTGTGTGTGTGTGTGTGTGTGTGTGTGTGTCACTGTCCAGCCGTATCTCATTATGTCTGTTCTTGTGTGTATGTGTGTGTATCACTGTCTAGCTCTCTCTCTCTCTCTCTCTCTCTCTCTCTCTCTCTCTCTCTCTCTCTCTCTCTCTCTCTCTCTCTCTCTCTCTCTCTCTCTCTCTCTCTCTCTCTCTCTCTCTCTCTCTCTCTCTCTCTCTCTCTCTCTCTCTCTCTCTCTCTCTCTCTCTCTCTCTCTGTGTGTGTGTGTGTGTGTGTTGTCACTTTTCACGCTAACGCTGTACACGTCAAGCACAGCAGGTTACGTCACCTCTCTCTCGTCAGCGGTGTGTGTGTGTATGTGTGTGACCGTCGCCTTGAGAGTTTCCGCCCGCTAGTATTTTGAAGTGTAAAAACCAGCAGACGCTATATTGAAATTTCCATCCTGTGGCGCAACTCGTAGAATTTATTTCCCTCACACCCCTGCACCGACGGGAAAAAGAAAATTAACTTACTGTCTCGTGAAGTGGCACAAAAACTGTAAGTAACCGACCAGAAACACGTCCCGTCACGCGTGTTATATAAATGGAAGAAATAAAAAACTAAGATACTCATAAGTACAATATATCAACGCATAGCAGAGGCGTTAATCCCACACTAATGGTTTTATATAGAGATGACATGACGCATGGCCATTTACGTGCATATTATCACACACACACACACACACACACACACACACACATACACACCTTTACAGTTATGAATGAATCAGGAGAAAATATAGAAAGATGAGCAAGAAGTGAAGCTTGGGAGCGTAGGAAACCAGAGAGAGAGAGAGAGAGAGAGTTTTGACGTCATACATTGCACGGCATGTCGGTGACTCTCACAGCCAGGACGCGGCACCATGGTGTTTATTTACGTTGTGACGCTGATGGTGACGACACGGCTTGAGAGAGAGAGAGAGAGAGAGAGAGAGAGAGAGAGAGAGAGAGAGAGAGAGAGAGAGAGAGAGAGAGAGAGTTGTCTCCATCCACCTCTTATCTCTCATGTGCATTTTACTATTAAGTCCTCTTTTCAACATATTATCACAATTACCTCTGATATCTTGCATTGTTTGCGTTAAGCCAGTGTGAACAAAGTATTAAGTGAAGCAGACAGACTAACGCTATCTTGATAACACGCATTGGTACTGTCATGAAGAGAGGCGAGAAGATTAAGCCAGCACACAGCATCTTTTAGTGTTGAGGGTTATGTGGGAAAGTCTGAGGTGCGTGTTTGTGTTAAATGGTGTTTTTAAAGCGTCTTTGAATGTTGAGCGTTATATAAAAAGTAACGAGAGATGCGATGTGTTTAAAAGCATCCGGGAATGTTGAATGCTATGCGGAAGATTACGAGAGGTGTGTGTATACTGAAGGGCGTGTTTGAAAGCATCTAGGAATGTTGAGTGATATGTTCTAAGTTACGAGAGGTGTGTGTATTGAACGGTGTGTTATAAAGCGTCTTTGAATGTTGAGCGTTATGTGGAATGTTACGAGAGATGCATACATTGATCTGCGTGTTTGAAAGCATCGGATAGCGTCAAATCCTGCATGCATTAATACATTCGGAACCACAAACCGCTTCCGAAATTGATCCAGTTAGTTAATCGTGATAGAGTGACTAAGATATAATATTTGGATGAGTAATTGGGCAATCTAAAACCGCTAGATAACGAAAAATATCATCAGTAACTTGATCAAATCTTCCAATGTATTTTAAAACACGATAGTCAAAACCGTGGCACTTAAAAAAAATATTAAAAGAAAATAAAAAAGTAGTCGTTCAGAGTGATGGATGACTAACGAAAACTAGTATTACACAGTGATAATACAAATAGGGATTACCAGGTATAGGCGCATTGGCTTGTACAGCTTCCCTTATGTCATGTTCTTATGCGCCTCGTAATACACTTGGCGTAGCGGACGTAAGTAACGCTGGTCTTCTCGGCGACGATGGGAGCTATTTTTAGGAGAGAAGCTTTGGTTGAGTGCGTGTGCTGTAGTAGTAGTTGTAGTAGTGATGGTGGTAGTACTGTGTGTAGTAGCGCTGGTGGTGGTGGTCGTATTTCTTCCTGGTGACGTGAAAGTATGTGTGAGTTGGCATACATTACTGCTTTTCTTTATTCTTCCCTGTTTTTCTCTCTCTTTTCTTCGTTCTTTTTCTTTACTTCCTTTTCTAGCGGTGGTGATGGTCTGTTTTATAGTGGCATGGTAAGTATGTTTTGACTTTAGATCGTTTTTTTTTTTTTTTTCCTTCACATCTTCATTTATTCTAGTGGTTTTGTTTTTTTACTTTCGTTATTCCATTCTCGCGTGTATTTTTTCCCTCATTCTGCGTCTTTTTTTTTTCTTCCATTATTCCTTTTTTCAATTTTATTTTGTTTCTTTCTTGATTTTTGTGTCTTCCCTTCATTCAATAATTTCTACGCTCGCTAATTCGTTTTTCTTCATTTTCTTCCTTTACTTTCCCTTTTTTTCAATTCTTTCCTTTTCTCTGGTCTACAGACACCACACCCCTCTTTCCTTGTTTTAATTCCTCGCTTCACTCCTTTGCCACAATTCGTCCTGTCGTCACCACCACCACCACCACCATCAACAACATCATCAGGGGTGCAGGGTTTGAGTCTGAGACAGAAAGTGTGGCCGTGACTGTGACTTTTACTCACCCGCTACAACCAAGACTTGTATATTCTTAGAAGCAAACCGCTGTATCAAATGACCTGCTCTCTACTGTCTTCTGTGTGTGTGTGTGTGTGTGTGTGTGGGGCGTGACTCACGAGCGCCATTAGTGATCAGCTTATGAGTCATCGGTATATATTAATTTTAGAGGATTGGGTAAAGTGCACTGGGATGTGTATGGATGGGGAGGAGCGAAGGGGTGTCTAGGTGTTGCCGTGTGGGGCATGAGAGATAGGGAGAGGGGGAGAGACGAGGAGGAAGTGATGGGGGCAGGATAAGAAAGGAGGCAGGGCAGCGAATGGGAGGAAAATAAAAAAAAGAGGAGGAGGAGGAGGAGGATGAAGGTAAGAGAGATAGAGAAAATAAAAGAGGAAAGGAGGAAAGGAGAAGGAAGGGGAGAAAGGAGTGACAGGGGAGGAAAATAATATAGAAGAAAGAGAGGGAATATCAGTAAAGCACTAAGAAAAAGGAAGAAGGGAAAACAGTGGAAGGTGGAGTGACAGGAAAGGAGGAATGAAGGGATGTGTGGTTGATGGCTCCTCCTCCTCCACTCCTCCACTCAACTGTATTAACATCACACCCATACCTTGCCTTCCTCCACTCCCTTGTGTGTGTGTGTGTGTGTGTGTGTGTGTGTGTGTCAGTGAGTGCGGACGATGAGTAATAGGTCTGCGCCATACGTCACTCTCTCCTCGTGTGACGTAGTAGAAGGTTACGGGGAATACCACCACCACCACCACTACCACTACCACCACCACCACTGCTGCTGCCACTACCCACCTATCTTTCCCTTCCCTGCTTTACCACATTCCTTTCATTTCACAGCTGTGCGTTGAATAAGATGGGGGTAGTGGTAAGGAGGGTGGGGATCTCCTCCTCCTCCTCCTCCTCCTCCTCCTCCTACGAAACAATTCTCTCCCTTCCTCTTGCTGGTTCTCGTTCTATTGTACAGGGAAGGGCGGTAAGGAGTGGGGAGAGGAAGGAAGATAAAGAGGAGGAAGAGAAGAATAAGAATAAAAATGTCACTTTATCCCTAACTTAGACAAACAGTGTTACGTAATCTAATCTAATGTAGTGGTGACTTTTTTCTTTCCTTCCTTTTTTTTCTTTTTCTTTTCGTACCTAAGTGCTAATTAACTGGTATTTCGTGTGAGGTGAGTCAGAAATGGAGTGCCACACTGCGGACACTCTCTCTCTCTCTCTGTCTCTCTCTCTCTCTCTCTCTCTCTCTCTCTCTCTCTCTCTCTCTCTCTCTCTCTCTCTCTCTCTCTCTCTCTCTCTCTCTCTCTCTCTCTCATTAGCTACCTACACATTTCCAGTAATCCTCTGCTCCCACTCCCTCTTCCATACCAGTTCTCCCACTCACCCTCCCACCGCCATAACACAGGTTCACGTGGGGGTCACTCACACGCCCAGAGGAATGCGTTATACCTCCACCCACCCACCTATCCACCCACACCACGTCAAGGTATGCATTACTCCACGCCAGTTAACCAGTTCGCCTCCACCGCATACCACCTGTTACTACGAGCCACATTCTAAAAACACTTCTGCGCCGCACCTCCACTACGTTCAGAAGGCTCTATAGTTGTAGACACGGACTTTTAAGGGTGTTTTAACGGTTCCAGTAACGTAATTAACTATTTCTACATTATTCAAAGGAGAAACAGTCTTGAGAACTCGGCTAATTATCTCTGTACCTTTTGAAAATAGTCGTGAGAGCAAAGCGTTTTATAATACGAGCCTGCATCACGCCACACCACACCACGCCAAGCCAGGCTGTCTCCGAGCTGGCGTGCTGTCCCTCCTCACGCCAGACTGTCATGAGGCAAACGTGCGTGAGAATGCAAGTCCAAGTTTTAGCAAAGAAGCTCAGCAGAGGATTATCCGAGGCATGTGTCTGAGAGTGTGCTGCGGTGAGGCTTCTGCTCGTCTCCGTCTGGTTGGTCTTCCTGGCTGGGGTCACGTAAGGTTAGCCAGGACACCCTTGGAAGTCTTGGCACGGTGCCACGCCCCTTCCCCAACTGGCCACGCCCCTCTGTTCCAGTCCTCCTCCTCCTCAACTATATCGATCACCCCCCGCTGTCTACACGACCCTCCCCTCCAGTACCGTTGCCTACTCCTCCCCCCTCTACTTCCCACAGTGCCCCGCCCACTTCTACACGTGCGTTGTGTTTCGTTTCTCCTTCCTCTTCCTCCTCCCACGCCTTTCTTCAACGCTGTGTTATGTCTCGTTGGCGTGGCGCTGTGATGTGGCGTGACTGACTGGTGACCATTGATTAGTGAGGACACCATGTGATTATTGGAGTGGTTTTAGGAAGGTTAGGCACAAGTGTGTGTGTGTGTGTGTGTGTATGTGTGGCTGTGTGCGCGTGTGTGGCTTTTAGGTTGTTGTGTAGTGGTAGTGGAAGTGTGGCGTCGATGTTTCTCTCGGGTGGTGATGCGAACGTTTTCATGCTGGCTGGATTGAACTAGCTGGGCTGGACTTGCTGCTCTCCCTCTCTCTCTGCTCGGTCGCTCTTGCCTCGCTCCTCCCGCTGCTGCTCCGATCCCTAGCCAACAAAATAAACGAACCAGCAACTCAATTGAAGAAAGTTGACCGTTTCTGGAATTAAAGGTCCACGATGGGGACTTTTAAACATCGTACTGGACTTTATAACACTCCAGACTCACACTGTTTATTTCCCTCCAAGCACGGTGCGTTGCGTCACTCCCTAGGACGGTGTTTAGCACGGGGCAGGGTGACGTGGGTGAGGGAGTGAGGTAGTAGTGGTGGCAACTCACCCACGGTAGGTAAACTAATCGTGAATCCCGGGCTGGGACAATGGGGGCTCAGTCATCCCTGGACCGTGTTAGGAGAAGGTCGTGTTGGTCTTGTTCGTGGCTGCGGTGAAACAAGGAGGCGTGGTGACGATAAGGTGATTGCTATAGACAAGCATACTGTATGTGAACCGTACCCTACCCTGAGGAAGTGTGCGTTGTGGCTGTGTTGAGCTGTGCTAAGGGGTGTGTAGTCTGTACCTCGTGGTGGACAGTGCTTGGGTCAGTCTTGGAGTTGGGGCTAGCCAGTTCTCTTCCCTCTCCTGCCCTCCCTCCTTCCCCTCCAACCCACAGCAGTCACAGTAAGCCGCTGCCCTGTTTGACTCTCTTATGTGTCTCTGTCTGCTTTGGGGACGATTGGCTTGCTGGGTGAATAGAAGGACAAGCAGGTGATGTGCGTGGGCGGTGGTCAGGGTCTCGCAAGGCTTCCCTTCTCCCTCTCTCTCTCCCTCTCCCTCTCTCTCTCTTCCTTCTCACATCTCAAGAGAATCGGAAGTTACTGATGGGGAAAAAGGAGGAAGGGAATGTCGGAAGTCTCTTTTGTTCCATTTTCTTTTTGGTTTTCTCCCTTTTTTCCACTTCATGGTGTGTGTGTGTGTGTGTGTGTGTGTGTGTGTGTGGGTATACATTCACGCCTGACATGTGGTCGTGTCTAAGTGTACGGCTGAGTGGGAGGGTAGGAAGAGGTTCTTGAAGGGATGGTGGACGTGAGAATATTCGTCGTAGTAATAGTAGTGTGTGTGGTTGAAGGGCGTGGTGGTGGTGGTGGTGGTGGTCACGGTCCGTCGGTGATACTGGTGGAAATAGGGGCCTGTCGTGGAGTGGCGAAGTGAAAAAGTGGAGGGAAACTGAAGAAGGGACAAACATGTAAAGTAGGAAAAGTATGGAGAAAGAAATAGGAAAAAAATCGATGAAGGGAAACAGCGAGATAAAGAAATAAAACTAAGAAAAAAAAACATTGAAGTACAGAAGTGGAGGAATGGACAAATGAAGAGCTTAGTACCAGCACAGCGCGCGAGCTTTCTTAGTTATCGGCAGGAAGTAACAGGAGTGTTTTAAATCATGAGAGTACCTGCGGGAGTGTTCAGGTATTTCCTACAGGTATTAGAGGAGGGGCAACTGACTATTGAAAGGGAAGAGAGGGAAGTTAGAGGGAGGAGAAAGAAGACATAGAGAAACTTCATAAGAAAAGAGAGGGAGATACAGAAATCAAGAGAAGGAAAACATACGGGATATTAAAAGTTAGACTAGAGGAAAAAGGGGACGATTTAAGATAGAGAGCGACATAAGTGTTAGAAAGAAGAGAAGGAAGGCATAGAGGAAATTGATCAGGGTAAGTTAGAGGAAGAGGAACAGAGAGGAAAGAAAGACTGAGGATGATGAGTTAGGAGAAAGACTTGAAGCTGGAAGGAAAAAAGAGAAGCTAGAAGGATAGAAAAAATACAGGAAAGAAATGGATGGAGGGTGATGTCATAGAAGATAGAGGAAAGAAAGCGAAGGACGGATGGTGATGTAACAGGAGGGAAAGGAAAGAAGAGGAAGATGTAGAGGGAAGAAAGGGGAGATGGACGGTTGATGTAAGAGGAGGTAGAGGAAAGAAGAGATGAAGCTGAGGGGGGAAAGAAGAGGAAGAAGAGATAGGGGGGAGGAAGTGGTTGGTGTGTGTTCCGCCACTTAATTTTCTCCAGGTCAGTCAGTCTAGCTCTCTCTCTCTCTCTCTCTCTCTCTCTCTCTCTCTCTCTCTCTCTCTCTCTCTCTCTCTCTCTCTCTCTCTCTCTCTCTCTCTCTCTCTCTCTCTCTTACCTGGCAACCAATCATCGTTCATCTCACCAGTCCTTCCCTTCGTACTCGTGTTTCTCTCTCTCTCTCTCTCTCTCTCTCTCTCTCTCTCTCTCTCTCTCTCTCTCTCTCTCTCTCTCTCTCTCTCTCTCTCTCTCTCTCTCCCTTCCTTCCCTGACGCACTCCATCCAAGCTTCCTTCTTTCCGTCCCCTCCCTTCCTTCCTCCCTGTGGATTTACTTCCTGGATCCCTTCTCATCTTCCTTCCTTCTCTCCCTTCCCTATCAGCATTATCCTCTTATCTCTCGTTATTACACGCCTCCCTCCTCCTCCTCCTCCTCCTCCTCCTCCTCCTCCTCCTCCTCCTCCTCGTCGTCGTCCTCCTCCTCGTCCATTATGAGCAACGGCAAGTGGTGCAGTAGTTATTAAAATGCATTATATTTTTTCCTAGGTTTCCTCCCTCCCAGATTCCCTTAAATGTGCCTTGAGTGCCTCGCTGTTGTATCCATTTCAAGTGTCAGCGAGGAGGGGAGGAATGAAGGGAGGTGTGGAGGAAAGTAAAGGAGTCTTGAGTGCATGGGGAGAGAGAGAGAGAGAGAGAGAGAGAGAGAGAGAGAGAGAGAGAGAGAGAGAGAGAGAGAGAGAGAGAGAGAAAGCTCCCCAAGCAGACCAAATGACAATGTGCTTCTGCTGCTGCTGCTGCTCAAAAATCAATATACTCATGCAGTAACACCACACACCCCTCTCTCTACACCCCTGCTTACACTCCCCCTCACCCTTACACCCCCAGCACCCCTTCACCCCTTTATTATACTCCCTCCGTCCCCCACCCTTCACACACACCCCTACCCCACCCCCTCGCCACCTATTGTTTAGTAAAAGTAGTCCCGTGGCTCTCCCGCCGCTGTGAGTTCGATTCTGGCTTACGGTAGTTGCTCAGCGGGAGAAGTAGCGCTCTTTTTTTTTTGTATCGTAGGCGCCGCGTTCTGTTTCTGTGTGATAAACGTGAAAAAATAGCTTCCCTCATTCTCAGCGTCTTTATCGCTCCAGTTTGCATCCCAGCTAGCCACCTACCTTACCGTACAGTTCTCAGCCTCACCAGAAAAAATGTACTTCATCTCCCCTAGCATATCAACACCCCAATATTGGATCCCCAGCGTCTTATCACCACAGCCTCCTCCCCCACCCCTGCTAGCACCCTACTCAGCCCTAACCTTGCTTATCATACAGTGTTAACCTCGCCAGAAAAAAAAAAAGTACGTTTCCCCATTTCCTTATATCTTATCACATCCTGCATCCTTCTAGCACCCCAGTTTCTTCCACAAGCCTCTTCTCTCACCGTTATTTAATTATAGAACAACACAGCTTTCATATTCCTTGTTGTGCCTTCAGTATTACGCCCTAGTTTCTTTCACTACCCTCTTCCCTCACCATTATTTAATTATAGAACAACACAGCTTTCATATTCCTTGTTGCGCCTTCAGTATTGCTCCGTAACTTTCTTCTTTGGTTCTTTCCGCCTCCAGTTCCCCACCGCCGTACATTGCTCTTTCCTAACCTGTAATTAACTATAGAGTAACTCCACAACCTTCATAGTCCTTGCTGCTCCTTCAGTATTGCTTCGTGATACACCTCTAGTTTCCTTTCGACTCAAAGTTCTCCACCATCGTTTGTTCCACCTTGCCTACCGCGTCCCTCGATGTGTCCGTGGGGTGTTCTGCTACGGTGCTTTGTTTTCTCCTTGTATTGGTATTGTATTGTTAGTTTTGTCTCCCGATGGTCTTAGTGTGTGTGCGTGTTTGTGTCGGTGCTTCCTCGCATTGTTATTTTACGGTGATTCCTGACTTTTGTCCTCTTCTATACTTGGTCTTTATCTTGTGTTAATTTGGTCTTCCGATGGTCATTGTTTATGTGTGTGTTTGTGTGTGTGTGTGTCGTAGTGGTGGTGTTTCTTTGCACTCTTATTTTACGGTGTTTCTTGCTTTTTTTTTGTTTTTTTTGTTTTGTTTTCTCGTGTTGGGCTTTACCGCGTGTTAATTTTGTTTCCTGGTGTGTGTGTGTGTGTGTGTGTGTGTGTGTGTGTGTGTGTGTGTGTGTGTGTGTTTCCTTGCATTGTGTTATTTTGCGCGTTCTTGTTTCAGTTTTTCTGCGCGTTGGGAGTTGTCATTTGGTGCAATTTGTCCTTCTTTCTGCGTAGTTGTTGTATCTTGCCTTGCTCTTTGCTTCGCTCCGTCGCTTTCAGCACATTTCCTGTCATCATTGCTGTTTATAGTTATGTTATTTTCTTCATTACTATCCTACTTATTGCTTTCAGCCACTGTGAACTCTCCTTGCTTCGGTATTTCCTTGTAACCCACTTCCCTCCTGACATACCTCCTAACAATCTTAAGTAGCCCCTCCCTCTTCTGGTCACGTTTTTTGAAGCTTGGATCTCTCCTTTGGACTGTTTTTAAATGTTACAGGGATGATTGGTCGGGTTCTCAAGGGTACTTTTCCTATTTATGATTCAGAATCCTTGTTAAGTGTCTAGAATCATGAAAACACGCTTTAATATTCCAGTACCTTCCACTACAGACTACTGAAAGGTAGTTGACGTTTAAGAATGAGGTCTCGATGGTTTCTGTTTATAACCTCGGCTTCGTCACAAGGTATACTGCTTGCTTTCCTCCGTCCATAACTGGCGTTCTTGTTCATGGTCTTTGTTTCTATCTTTAGTTTGAAAGAGTGTAAAAGAATGAAACTCGGTGATTGAACTGAAGGAAGAATAAGTGACGGGATGGTGGATGGAAAGTTGCTCGAGATTGTAGACAGTTTTCGGCATGTGCTTATCGCTTACTAATACCGTTTACATTCTTTGCATTATCCTCGTCTGTAATTTTGCAATGCGAGTACTTTCCCTCGTTGATAAGTACCGTGTCTCTTTCAAAGTCTTCAGTACTGCCAGCTTACCGTCTGTCCTTTACAGTCTTCGCGCATAGCCTTGCATTGTCACTAGTTATGGCGTGTACCTGTACTTCCCCTACCGTCATTAACGACCGTATCTCTTTATGGTCTGCACCACCACTTCACGGTTGCTTACTACACTTATTATTTACACTGTTTGCGCACGGCCTTATCTTCGTCAATGCTATGTACCAGTGCTCCCCCTTCGATGACTACCGTGTCTTTATAATTTTTAGTACCACCAGTTCACGCGTCTGTCATGTACAGTCTACCTGTGGTCTTCACGCGTTACGTCTCTCTACCAACATTTCTTTCTGTCACACCACCGCCTTACCTTCCTCAGTGCTTCTCCTTCGATAACTACCGTGTCTTTATAATCGTTAGAACTACGAGTTTACGCATTTGTCATTTACAGTCTGCGTGTGGCCTTGTAGCCTTCCCTCCCACGTCTCGTGCTATCACACCGCCGGCACACAAACGATTCTTGCATCTCATGGCGCTTCCATTGTTTACTAGGTCCCCTTACCCCTCCCCTGCACCCTGCACGCCGCTGCTTGAGGTGGCGTGGCTCCCCATTCATCGTTCCGGGTTGGGATTTTGTGTGTCACCACCCCCACCGACACTACCAGCACCATTGCCACCGCCGCCCATGTCCCTCTTCCAGTGTGGTAATGAGGTGTGTCGCTCCCTCAGTGTGGATATTATGTCGTGGTTACTAACCCCTCGATCTGTCCAGTATTGTGTATCAAGTGTGTGTTGGTTGCTGGTCGTGGTTGTGATTCTTCGGGTGGTGTGTTTTTGGAAATTCGAGTGGTGTCTGATCATTCATTGGAAGTTAGTCATGGTTCTTTTAATAATTGTTTATTCAGTGGTAGTTTTTTTTTTTATTGTTTTGTGATTAGTGTGGTAATTTTTTATATAATTCCTTGGTAATTCATGTGGTTCTTTGATAAATGTTTGGTGGCTCGGTGGTACATACGCCGGTGGTGATTCGATTCGTATGTTTCATAATTGCGTGGTATTTCGAGTGGTATGGCTTGAGTAATTTGAGTGGTGTATCTTGAGTAACGCTGTGGCATGTCTCAGTAAATGACAGTGTTTGTCCGAATGTATGTCTGGTAATTGGAGCGTTGTGTTTGATAATTGAAATATGTCTGACAGTGCGATGTTTGTTTAGTATGTTATCTCGTATTAAGTCCAGTGCATGTCAAAATTGTGTCTGGTAATTCGAGTTGACTTATATAACTAAAGGGGTGAGTGGCAGTGCGATGATTATTAAGCATTACGCTTGTATTGCCTCGTATTGCCTATGTTGTTGTTTGTGTTTTCCATTGGCATATGCGTGTATTGGTGCATGCAAGATATATGTATATTGAAACACCTCTGCGTTGACCTCCGTAGTTTCAAAAACCTCTAGTCGAAGTTACATGGGTTTTTAAGGGTGTTTCTGTTATTCTCGACAGGTTAACAAGATTTATACTTTTTTTTTTTTTTCTTTATTCAAAACTCTTTAGAAGCCAGCATATCATCTCTGTGGTGAGAGAGCAAAGCGTTTCTGAATATTGGCCTAAGTGCTAATATCATTTGTGTTATCTATGGAGGGAGGTTATGGTGTACGTGTTATTGTTTCAACGAGTAGCAGTGACAAGAGACTTCTGTGTGTCAGAGGGAGAACCAGGATATCCAGTGTGATAGTTGTCGCTGGCTTGTGAACTTTTCCTAGATTTTCCTTTCAGTAGTGTTACGAAATTTTTATTCCTTTATGGTGTGTGTGTGTGTGTGTGTGTGTTTTCGTAGGTTTTCCCGTGAGCCGCATTATTTTTTTCCTTCCTGGTGTGTGTGTGTGTGTGTGTGTGTGTGTGTGTGTGTCAGTCAGTCGTTGCCCGAGTCAAATAAATCAGTCGTTTTGTCAGTCAATCAGGCAGTTAAGGTATTTTGTTTATCACGTATCAAGTCAGTTAATCACTTAGTACATTAATCTGGTAGTCACTGAACCAGTCAGGCGGTTACTTAGTAGTTGGCAAATCTTAATAAAAGGTAGGTGATGCAGGTGGTCCGTCCCATCACACCTGTTTGTTTGTACCTTGTATTCTGAAACGCGTTGCTCTCACCACGACTATGGGGATAGCAGATGGAAATAGGTAGGTGTGTTTCATACAGAGACTGCCACGTGTAAGCCTGGTCGCTTCTTGCAGCTTCCCTTATTTCTTATTTTCTATTTCTTATGACTATTTGCAAAGGACGCAGATGATTCACCGGATTCTTAAAGACTGTTTCTCCTGTTGATAATGTAGAAATCTTGTTGATCTGTCACGTCAACCATAAAATCGCCCTTAAAACTATTGTAACTTCAACTAGTCTTTTGAAAGTAGTCGGGGTGCGGCGAAGAAGTGTGTGAGAATATAGTGTGTGTGTGTGTGTGTGTGTGGGCGGGCGGCTAAGGTGTGGTGACCTACTCGCGTGCTGTCCTGCCGCGGTGGTTGTCATGGCCACGCCAGACGCTGCTCGATGCCCTGAATTACACACACACACACACACACACACACACACACACACACACACACACACTGACCAAGGGTAACAAAAGGAAGAGAAAAAAAAAACTGAGTTGCCATTCCGTAAAAGAAAGACAAAAGGATTATCGAAAATTGTAGGAGTGTCTTGAAACCGAGAGAGAGAGAGAGAGAGAGAGAGAGAGAGAGAGAGAGAGAGAGAGAGAGAGAGAGAGAGAGAGAGACCTTTTAGAAACAAAATATGCGATCCGAGCGTCTCCATCTTCCACCAGCCACCGCATTTGTTAATTAAGAGTTCTAAGCCACACTCAATCTCCAGCTTAGTCCTTCCCCCTGCCGCGGCTTGCCTTGTGTGTTAGTCTGGTGAGCGTGACATCGTGAGGTCCCTTTAATAGTACAGGGCTGAAAGTAACGTAGTGAAGTACAGTCCCGTGCCGAAAGTCGTGGTGTTATCGTGGTGGTAGTAGTAGTAGTAGTAGTAGTAGTAGTAGTAGTAGTAGTTGTTGTTGTTGTTGTTGTTGTTGTTGTTGCAGTAGTGGGTTTAAAATAGTTTCACCACTTTTTTATTGTTTACTAATTTGTCTTCGGCAGTTATTATTTTTTATTATTATTATTATTATTATTATTATTATTATTATTATTGTTATTATTATTATTATTATTATTATTATTGTTGATCATATCCTTGTTGCTATTTAAGTCTGGACAGTGTTGAAGATCAAATTTGAAAATTGCTGCTTTCGTCTCGTTTGGAGAGAGAGAGAGAGAGAGAGAGAGAGAGAGAACTGTTGGTGGTGACATGTGAAGTGTGGCCTGTCCCCATCCCTCCTTACCTCCCCGGTTTTCCTTGTTCTACTCCTCCTTAGCCTGCCTCACTCCATTCCACATTCCCTTCCATCAGGCTCACCTTCCTTACCATTGCCCTGTGCTCCCTCTCCTTCACCCCCCTTCCCCTTTCCCGTCCCTTCCTTCCTCTTTCATGCCCTTTAGCTCCCCTCTTCGCTATTTCAACCTCATTTTATTTGTTCTGATTTTGTTCACCGTATCATTCGTTTATTTATTTTTTTTTCCGTTTTCTTCGTAAATGTTCTTTTTATTGATTTTTGTCTTTTTATGAACTCTTAATTTTCCCTGTATTTTCTTAGCGTGTTTCTTTTGTTGTCTTTCGTTTCCTTTGTTTAATTAATTCCATACCTTTCTCCTTTCTCCTCCTCCCTTTCACTTAACTTTCACTTTCCTTCCTCCTTTTCTCGTGCATCGCTCCTCACTCAGCCCTCCTTTCTCCTCGCTTCACCTCACCTCACGCCCTTCGTCCACTCATTTGCTAATTCGCCTTTCTCCCTTCTTTCTTGATTTTTCTTCTGTCAGTTCACCATTTTTGTTATCGCCCATATCCTGCATTTTCTTCTGCGTCGTTAATTCTCAATTTTTTTTTCTTTGTTCTCTCGCCTATGTGATCAAACTTGCTGTCACTGATAATATTGCCTTGGTTCTTATGGGTTCTGGGAATTATCGTGTTGTGTTGGTCGGGAAAGGTTTCAGGAAAGATCAAGATAATTGGTCAGCGGAAGAGATAGAGTGACGCGGAAGAGCGCAATAAAAGCACAAGAGTCACCGTCAGCGGCCGCGACCTTTACTCACGTTCCTGGCATATCCCATCTCTGCTGTACCACGCCCCCAGTTTTGCTTCCACGCTCAGCCCACACCCCCTCCACGCACATTCCTGGACTCTGCCACGCCTTATTTGCCTTTACAATTCCCTCATCACATAGACAACACATTATTATTATACACTATCGCAACGTCCAATCTCCCATCGAAAGCAGCGCATCGTTGTCACTTTTGTACTTTCTTGGGATCGCGTGAGTTTCCACAGGCGTGTTTGCTGAGTTAAGTGATAACGGAAATGCTGAGAATGCTGCGTTGTTGGTGACGGTCGTCTTATGTTGAACTGTGGTGGGGTAAGAGGTTGAGTTGTGGTGGTGGTGCAATTAAACAAGTGTGGGGTGGTGATGGTACTGAGAAAGTAATCGCGGTTGTGTGATGATGGTGTTGGTACTCAGCAAGTGTCTGTGTGGTGATGGTGTGCAGTACTGGTGGTGGCTGTGGTTTGGGAGTGGTATCTCAGACATCCTGGAGACTTTAAATCTTAAGTGAGATGCATGATTACCTACCTTAGAATATGTTCTGTATATGTCACTTCAGAACTGCACGTATAATGAATGAGTGAGCCTATTGTTAAGAGACTGGTTGTCATCTGGCATGGTTCCTGTGAGGGAGTAAACACCGTATTGGTTGTCACGTGGTATGGTTCCTGTGTTCATCATCAGCCTGTTGGATACTGCTTGAGGTCAAAGGCCACCCCCATAGTTGCCAGGAGTTTGAATCAGATATCTTGTCACACTGGTTGAGGCTGTTTGGCATGAGGTATACATTGTATTACTATTATGTGTAACATAAAATAGCAATCCCTTTTGTCTCCTTGCAACTGACTCCAACTTTGTTCCAGAAGTTTTGGACGGATCTGAGCACAGCCTTCGCAGTGTTAGTCTTGAACACAAGCTTTCTGAGGTAAGCAGTTGTTTTTTGCAATTGCCTCATTGTTGTTGTATACTGAGTGTTAGCCAATATGTTTTACCTTGCCTCCTTGATAATTAAATTACCTACTCTTACAAAGAGAAGAATAGAAACCATAGGAGGGTAGTTTGGAAATCAAAGCTTTGTGCCAGACTCTATCAGAAGCTTTTGATATGTCTAAGGCAGCAGCAAAAGTTTCACCAAAATCTCTAAAAGAGGATGACCAAGACTCAGTAAGGAAAGTCATAAGATCACCAGTAGAGCACCCTTGATGGAACCCTTCAGACAGAATGTTGTGAAGTGATAGATGATTAAGAATCGTCCTGTTGAGGATAGGTTAAAAACTTTAGATAGGAAGGACATTAAAGCAATAGGACAGTAGTTTGAGGGATTGGAACTGTCATCCTTTTTAGGAACTGGCTGAATGCAGGCAAACTTCCAGCAAGAAGGAAAGGTAGATGTTGACAGAGCATTGAAAGAGTTCAACTAGGCAAGGTGCAAGTACAGAGGCGCAGTTTCAGAGAACAATAGGAGGGACCCCATCAGGTCCATAAGCCTTCCAAGGGTTTAGGCCAGCAAGGGCATGGAAAACATCATTGTGAAGAATTTTAATAGGTAACATGAAGTAGTCAGAGAGTGGAGAGGGAGGAACAAGCCCTGAATCATCCAAGGTAGAGTTTTTAGCAAAGGTTTGAGTGAAGAGTTCATCCTTAGAGATAGATGAGATAGCTGTGGTGCCATCTGATTGAAATAAAGGAAGGAAAGAATAAGAAGAGGCAAAGTTATTGGAGATATTTTTGCCTAGGTGTCAGAAGTCACAAGGGGAGTTAGATCTTGAAAGATTTTGACACTTTCTATCAATGAAGGAGTTTTTGGCTAGTTGGAGAACAAGACTTGGCATGGTTCCGGGCAGAAATATAAAGCACATGAGATTCTGGTGATGGAAGACTCAAGTACTTTTTTTGGGCCACCTCTCTATCATGTATAGCACAAGAACAGTTTGTGTTAAATCAAGGTTTGGAAGGTTTAGGTTGAAAAGAGTGAGGAATGAACGCCTCCATGTCAGACACTATCACTTCTGTTATGTGCTTGGCACACAGAAATGGGTCTCTGACATTCCAAGGAAGATCAGCAAAACACCACCTCAGGTCCTGCCCCCCCCCCCCCCATCTGGCAGAGGCAAAATGTCAGAGGCACCTCTACTTAGGGTGATCCTGAAAAGGGATTGGAGCGATAGGACAAGATACAGATAGGAGATTGAGATCAGAGAAGAGAGGGTAACAGCATAAGCAGAAGGATTAGATGTTAGGGAAAGGTCAAGAATTTTAGGAAAAGGTCAAGAATTTTGGGCACATCTCCAAGACAGTCAGGAATACGAGTACGGTGTTGCGCCATTTGTTCTAGGTCATGGGGTATCAAGACATTTAGGGTCGATATCAGAAGAGCAGTCCAACCTGGGGACATTTGTGGTCTCCTCCCCAGGTTTTTTTTTTAAGTCAGCTATTTTACTGTATTTTGTGGCCAGGTAGGGGATAGCGACGTGGTGACCCCAACCCGACCAATCCTTCGACCCCAGCCCTTCACTGACCCAGGTCCACCCCCAAGGGATTCCTTCAAGACCCCATCATACCTGGGCATCTCCTGTGCTGTTAATGGCTACAACAGGCTGAATAGGTGGGCAGGCATGTCCTAAAATGATAGATAATCCATAAACTACATTTTGTGACTTGGCTGTAGGTGTTTGGTATCATGATGGTGGGTTTCTGCTCTTCTCTATGCTGAAGGGGCAGTAGTTGTGTGACAGTTGTTTATCGTAATTCCAAAGGACTGTCACTGTAGAATCAACAACAGTATTGTGTGAATTCATAATAGGTGGTGTAAATTAAGCATAGAATGCATCAAAGACCAGACCAGCAGCCAAGTACTCTATTTTCATGGAACTTAAAGATGTACCATAGTTCACATAAAGTGCCCTAGATCTTTCTCACACACATGACCACATTTGAATTGTTCACACAGGTATGACTCCACCTTAAGGGAAGGATTTCGTTCCCGGGACGCCAGTCCAGCTCGTTTAGCCTTCAGCAGAAGCAGGGATTCAAGTCCTATGCGCCCTGAATGGAAGGGCTTTGACTACAGAACAAAGGTGAGGAGTGTTGTGGGAATCTCTGTTATGTAATACACTTGGATACCAAACAGCAACAGACCTTTGGGTACTCACCTGGCTGTTTTACTCTTTAACTGTAGCATTAGAAAAAAACTAACCTTAGTACAAGGGAAGATAGTTTCCATCTATTTTCATCTGTGTGGGAGGGAATAAATGCTTGTTGGTATAGTAATAACTTACCAACACATTAACTTGCGTATAATGTGGGTAGAGATTCAGAAGTGGTATTGCAAGTTTGCCTGGTGCTTTCCAAGGAAGCAGCAGTAAGTACACTGCAAATAAACATTTTGTTTTTAAGGGCATGCAGTTTTATTCTAGTTTAACTGGTAAATTTGTAATAGTAAAACTGGAACTTGTAGAAATATTGAAAAAATTATATTGACTTACCCAAATGACAATTTTACACAATAAGGTAGCCAAAATCAAGCTAATGTCTCACCAACATGAGGCATGATAGTGATTGAGCCATGACGGACTGGAAAACTGGTTGTATTACTGTTTTCTATTGTATTTGTTATTCTGGAATCTAGTGATTGTATTACTGCTTTTTTATTGGATTTGTGGTTCTGTGGTTCTGGAGTCTAATGATAGCAAACACTACATCAGTATAACTTTATTTCCAAAGGTCTCACCTCAAGCTACAGCTGCCAAAATTAAAGAACTGAAGGAGGAACTTGCCAGATTTAAGGAAGAGTTCCCTCATCCACCTGGAGAACGTGGTCGGCAAAACATTTCTAAAAGACTTGGGCGGCGGCCATCACAGGGTCGCAGCATAAGTGTTGACCGAGGCTACCTCACCAAGTCCACCTCACAGGGCACCATGAACGGCCTTGACACCCCCATCGCCAGCCCAGGACGCATAGTGGAGATCACCATGACTGACAAAAGCTCCGTCAAGTCCTCCAGCTACCAATATTCATATGAAGAGAGGACTGTGAGGAGTAATGGTTCTGAAACCACAAGCACCTATACTTGCACCACACATGCTAATGGAGACACACCTGACAAGTCTTTCATTCAGTCAAGAATTGAGCGACTGTATGGACCCGGTGCTCTTGGGAGTGGCTTCCGCAGTCGCCGGTCCCTTCTGGAATTGGAGAAAGAACAGAAAGACAGAGAGGCAGCAGGACACAGGAGTCCTTTGATTGCCCCACACAGTGACAGCCACTATGACCCAGATGCCCAGGCCCCAGAAGGCTTCCCCAGTGTGTTCAGGCATCTCAGGCCAGAATTTCGGACACAGTTACAAGTAAAACGTAACTCAGGCACACCTAAAACTTGTCTTTCTCCCCAACCTCTATCTCCCAGTCAAGTGGAGTCTCCCAAGAGGCCTGGTCGGGTTATTCCTATCACTCTGACAGACACATGTGAGAGAAAGCCTTCCAAACCTCCAGTGACTCCCAAGCCTGAGCTGCCCATCAGTAACGACATACAACGAAGCAATGTAACCAGGAGGGAAAGCAAACCAATGGTGGTTCAAAAGATTGTCAATGGTAACGGAAATATTGAGGAGATAGAAGTGACTGTAGATAAAGAACCTAGTGTTAATGGTAGTGTTGAGCACAAAGTGAGTGAGGATAAAGTACTAGAGGATTCTGTCGTCCGGACTAGTAAAGTGAACGGTGTTCCTGAGTCAGTGAAAGTGAATGGTATCGTGTCTGAGGATGTAGAACAAAAAGATGGTCATTATTTCTTAAAGGTGAGTTGAAATCAAGACAAGGTTAATGTAATGAAAGCTATCAATCAGTGAACTATATTATTCTGAAGGTTAGCTCTCACTCTGATTTCTGACTCTATCTTGGATGCATCTATTAAATTTAATGTTTCACAAGGCTTTGTATATTACAGATAGTAGATGAAGTTATTCGTGAAATTGAACAAAAAGTTGCTCAAATAGAATCCTACCTGGAAGCAAGTGGAAGTGAAATGAGTGAGGAGGTGAAGGGCAAGGTACTGGCAGCTGTTGGCAAGGCAAGGCTCTTGATCTCCCAAAAGATTCAACAATTTCAGGGCCTGTGTCACAAAAACATTGTAAGTGAATTGCTTAATTATGCAGTTATTATTCATGTACATTCAATTGTGGGCATAAAATGTTAAAAAGTTACTTTGGGGTAAATTCAGAATGTGAAGATTCTGATATTTCTAATTCCTGTCTTTCAACACAATACACTGATGTTATTGATGAGCATTATTCCCCAGAATACCTCTGCTGATGAAGAATTCCCCACTACCTGTGAAGATCTTGCTGGCTTCTGGGACATGGTATCCATACAAGTAGAGGATATCAGGCAGTCTCTAAAGGAAATAGAGACCCTGCGGTCCAATAACTGGCAGGAGGTGCGTTTGGTTTGTAACTGTCTCTTTATTCTCAACATCTGTAATGAAAAGTAAGCTGTACCGTGCTACCTCAGAACTAAGGTGCCCCTGCCCTTATCCCCCTCCACAGTTTTGAGTTATACATACATATTTCCATCTGCAAATTTCCCATGATGTCTGAGACATGCACAAGTAAAGCTAATAATATATTGAGTGCATGAGTCCCACAAATTAGGCCCAGTACTAACATGGTGGGGATGTAATGCTTAGGTAAGTGACAAAGACAGCTGAAGGAACACACAGTCCCATGCTTCTCCAGGATGTCAGTGTTTGTGATGGGATATCTCACTCTACAAAAGCTTTAAACTTGGAGACCAGGTGGCATGTTTCAGACATCGTGGGAAATTTGCATGTGGGAATGTGCGCGTAACTCAGAGATGTAGAGAGTGTAAGTGTGGAAGCACTTGAAAAGAAAGCTAGCAAACTATTTGTCACTCAAGCAACCAGTGAGAACTCCAGTGTTCCCATGTAGTTGAGATTTTAAACCATGCAGCTTTGCATCATTGATGCAATGGCAAAACAATAGGCATGCAGGTTGGCAACACAAAGACTCACCACTGTCACACTGAGATGCCCTGATGATCATAGAATCTTTTTACAGATGTGCAAATCGTTCTTGAAACTTTCTCATTTATAGGGGTGTTTTAGCCCTGACCTCCAGGACAGTGAATCAGGAAACTTATTACAAACACTACCAGGGTGCCAGATGAACATTTTTTTCTGAAAGTTGTGTAGTACAGGATAGTATTAATTAAATAAGAAATAATCCATTCCTACTATATATATATATATATATATATATATATATATATATATATATATATATATATATATATATATATATATATATATATATATATATATTATATAATATTATACACTGACATACAGGATGTAACACAAGTTTCTGCAAATACTGAAAGAGGTGAAGGAATGTGTAATTCTAAGTAGAAAATGTTCTATACACATATGCATTTTAAGGCTTTGTTTACCTGTCAGAGGAGTTAAAAATGTATGAGTGTACTATGTGTGTAGCTATGATGAGGTGACGGACAGACGGTTGCATTGTTGCAACCTCAGAGGTGCCGCTTGCTCAAATTACAAATGGTTTTATCTTATTTTTTGCAGACTGTGGAATATTACAGTATCTTGTAACAAGACAGACAGTATTAAAAAGCATTACACGACAACATTATTGCAGTGATTAAAAGTGCTCCTGTAAAATGCTACATGGCATCATCAAAGCGAGGGAGGAGGGGGGAGTGAAAACAGCTGAGTGATGATGTCACATAGCATTTTACAGGAGTACCTTTAATCACTGCAATAATGTTGTCGTGTAATGCTTATCGGTAAATTACATGCTTTTTAACACCATTTGTCTTGTTATAAGACACTGTAATATTTCACATCCTGCAAAAATATAAGATAAAACCATTCGAAATTTGAGCAAGTGGCACCTCCGAGGCTGCGGCAATGCAACCATCTGTCCGTCACCTCATAGCTACACACATAGTATACCCATAAATTTTTAACTCCTCTGACAGGTAAACAAAGCCTTAAAATGCATATGTGTATAGAACATTTTCTACTTAGAATTACATGTTCTTTCACCTCTTCCGGTACTTGTAGAAACTCACGTTACCTCTTGTATGCGTGGCTAGAAAACTGCAAATTAGTATATGTACAATCTTAGGCAGGTAAATGTGATATTTCTGTAAAACTAAGTTAGTATATATACTTACAGTCCTAACCAGGATAAATGTGATTTGTATAGACTGTAAAGGCATCACTGTTACAGTTCCTACTTTTTCAGGTAGCCTTCCTATTCCTTTTAGAGCATCACCATCTGTAATTGTATTAAGATTCTTTTGACAGACTTTATACTTTGGAAACTGATGCATAGATATTTTTCCAGAGGGTGGGCACAGATACCATTGATGGAGCAGAGGTGGTGGTCAGCACTGGGAAGGCACGAAGGAAGCCAGCACCTCGCCCCTCCAGGCCAGCCAGGTCCACAAAGGCCAGTGTGGAGAAGAGTGAGGAAGGGAAGACCAGGGATGAAGCAAGGAGGAAAATGATAGAGGAGAGACGCAAGGCAATGAAGGAAGCAATGAAGGCCAAGAAAGCAGAGGCTGAAGCAAAGAAGGGGGAAGCTGGAGAGGATGCAGTTGAAATATTTATTCCTGAGGGAAAGTAAGAATTCTTTCATATGTGACTTTGTCCTTTGATAGAGACTTAATGTGTCACATTTTGACTTAACTGCTGTCTCCAATGTGAGTGCTACAAACTCAGCTTTAATGTTTATGTTGTATGTGTATGCATAGACATACATCTGTTTGGTTATATTTTTTTTAAGTGTGTGTGTGTGCGTGCATGCATGCGTGCGTGCACGCATGCATGCTTGTGACGACAGAACGTTTGTTGGACACAATATTGAGCAGATTAAGGGTCCCTGGCTCAAGGAAACTTGATGCCACTCTGGTGATAGGTACTTGCTTAGTCATTGATATAGTTGAAAATGATATTGAATGCTATTTTATAATGTTCTTTGGTAGACTTTAGGTGTTATCAAAGAAACACTGCTCAAGTTAAGGTAGGGAGGGGAAACCACTCTGGAAATAAAAGATCTATACATGAATTATACATATACATGTAATCACCTATTTAGGAAATTTGATTTTTGAGCATAGATATATAATGGATGAACTTTTCTCGACATACCATTTTCTTTTTTCATATAATTTTAGTGGTTAAGCTTTTTTAGCATCAAATATTGTTCTTGTGTGTGATGGATGCCTTATGCGGTGTGTGGCATGACCAGGAAAAGGCTTGTTCCTTGCTGCATTACTCACACTTGTTTTACATATGACAGGTGGTCAGATAATACAGCATACATTATGAAAGCTTAACCAAATGGAATATCCTTTGCAGTCCGTGCTATAGGTTATTTAGAGTTTTTATTTATTCTTTGTTTAATTTTTTTCACATTATATAAGAATAAAATTATTTTATACTTGTTCTTTATTTTACACTTGTTCTTTCCTCTTATTTTCATGCTTTCTCACCACTTGTTCTTGGCCAGTTTATATTTGTATTTTTTTTTCTTTCCTTACTGAGAAGCATTTATAGTGTACAACAGTGTTGCAATCCAAAGGATCTTTTGTCGTAACTGCATTTTAATACACTGATTTATTGCTAGGTTTTATTGCTAGGTTCATCATGAGTCATTGCTAGGTTCACCTTAAATCAGGTCATAGCATAAGTAGCATTGCATGTATCATATCCTGCACAGACTTGCAACTTCTCATTAAATTGTTTTCATAGCATTTTGATACATGATGGTGTTTGCACAAGTTTTCGTAGAACTTACACTACTTTAACACTTTTTTTATACACAAGTTCTGTATTTACTGCAGAAACCATCATCATTTCATAGTCACATTAGAGACATAACAGCTGCTTTACAAAATGGAATAAAGATGTAACTGGCTTTTCTAGCTTAAAAAGCCAAATACATCTAGTGTATTATTGTTCTTGCAGGTTAAAAGGTCTTCCTTAACTTATAGAATAAATTCATATCTGTGTTTTCATTGTCAATAGTGAGTTTATCAACAAAAGCCTGTTTTATAACATGTAATTCTGCTAAACACATTTTTTAAGGAGATGGTGGCTTAGTGGAAGCAACTCATGGTGCTTAATGGAAGCAGCTCATGAGAACAGTACTGCTGATGTAGTAGCAGCTTTGTGGGAGGATCTGAAAGTAAACCATGTAACTAATGATGCACTGTGAAGTGATGCATGTATATTCCAAATTCAGATATCGTACCCTTTCTGAGAGAGAGAGAGAGAGAGAGAGAGAGAGTATGATGATTGTGGTATGTAAACATACTATGGGTTTGTGGATCAAGAGAGGGAGATGGAGAGTCTACTATATAATTTTCATTTAAATTAGAGCTGCAATTACCAAATGTATAACTGAATAAGGAAATGACTACCTCCTCATTTTTCCAAAATGATGTTTCCCCAATGATTTGAATGGATGTAAAAAAATTGTCACAAAAAAAACGTGAGCATTCTGCTGTGTAAAGATTTCTTTAGAATTTACAAATTGATTGGTACTGACCCCAATATATGAGCAGCTATGGGAGGTGACTCAGCTTGGCTCCATACTTGTCCTTCATCACTTCATTTAACTGATATTATCAGTTAAATGCATCCCGCAAGTATTGGAGATTCATTTAATAAAAGCAACTTGAATTATAAATCCTGAATAACATTTAGTTACATTTTAATGGCAATTGCAGCTTTAGTTTAAGAGTATCTATTTATTATGGCAATATATATTTATACTTGGCAGTGACAATCAATGTTATATAATCATGTTGGAACATATTCTTGAATTAGGTTTTCAAATTTGTCTTGTTTAGCAGATAATTGTTTACAGAAAAGGGGACAACACTGTTTTAAGATTTTTATGCCATCAGAAATGTGCCTTGCCTCTTCCTGTTTAAGTGAAGAATTTTAAACTATTCCATTTATATATGCTTAATTGGATATATTGATTCTACATATGTGAATGTTTTTTGTGCAGTTCTTGGGTTATGGCAGCTGTTCATGTTTATGTAAGCTTTTATACACCAAATGTTAACATTTCATTAACATTGAGAAAAATATACAATGTATATAGTTGGGCCACTGAATTATATGAATTTAAACCTGGATTTTCTTTCACTAACCTTTTATTCATGGTTCCATTAGTAATTGTGGATGGTGCAATGTGTGAAGTCAGGTACACTAAGTACCATTACAGTTGTCAGAAGGATTCATCCAATGGCAACCCAGGGAAACTGCTAATGAAGCATTCACTGGAGGTTGTAGTGATATATATCAATGTGCATACAGTATACACATATGCATAAGAAAAATTTCTTGAAAATTAATTAAGCTTTATCTAATGGTAATCACAGCAACAGTCCTTTTTTTCATAATAAGTCACAGTGAAGAGGTTGCTGTAATGCAGGAAGCAGAATGAGACTTACCAGAGTCCTATAAAAGGTTTACCAGAGAAAGGGGATGAATGATTGAGAATACTGGTTAACTCTTGCGTTAGAGAGGTGGACAGAATAGGGGTGAGAGAAAGAAGAAAGTCTTGTGCAGCGAGGCTGCGGAAGGAGAGGAGGCATGCAGTTAGCAAGATCAGAAGAGCAGTTAGCATGAAAATCGCAGTAGAAGACAGCTAGATATGCAACATTGCGGCGGTGAGGAGAGGAGTTGATGAGACGAAAAGCTTTTGATTCCACCCTGTCTAGAAGAGCAGTATGAGTGGAACCCCCCCAGACATGTGAAGCATACTCCATACATGGACGGATAAGGCCCTTGTACAGAGTTAGCAGCTGGGGGGGGGGGGTGAGGAAAACTGGCGGAGACGTCTCAGAACACCGAACTTCATAGAAGCTGTTTTAGCTAGAGATGAGATGTGAAGTTTCCAGTTCAGATTATAAGTAAAGGACAGACCGAGGATGTTCAGTGTAGAAGAGGGGGACAGTTGAGTGTCATTGAAGAAGAGGGGATAGTTGTCTGGAAGGTTGTGTCGAGTTGATAGATGGAGGAATTGAGTTTTTGAGGCATTGAACAATACCAAGTTTGCTCTGCCCCAATCAGAAATTTTAGAAAGATCAGAAGTCAAGCGTTCTGTGGCTTCCCTGCGTGATATGTTTATCTCCTAAAGGGTTGGACGTCTATGAAAAGACGTGGAAAAGTGCAGGGTGGTATCATCAGCGTAGCAGTGGATAGGACAAGAAATTTGGTTTAGATCATTAATGAATAATAAGAAGAGAGTGGGTGACAGGACACAAACCTGAGGAACACCACTGTTAATAGATTTAGGAGAACAATGACCGTCTACCATAGCAGCAATAGAATGGTCAGAAAGGAAACTTGAGATGAAGTTACAGAGAGAAGGATAGAAACCGTAGGAGGGTAGTTTGGAAATCAAAGCTTTGTGCCACACTCTATCAAAAGCTTTTCATATGTCCAAGGCAACAGCAAAAGTTTCAGCAAAATCTCTAAAAGAGGATGACCAAGACTCAGTAAGGAAAGCCAGAAGATCACCAGTAGAGCGGCCTTGACGGAACCTATGCTGGCGATCAGATAGAATTTTGTGAAGTGATAGATGTTTAAGAATCTTCCTGTTGAGGATAGATTCAAAAACTTTAGATAGGCAGGAAATTAAAGCAATAGGACGGTAGTTTGAGGGATTGGAACGGTCACCCTTTTTAGGAACAGGTTGAATGTAGGCAAACTTCCAGCAAGAAGGAAAGATAGATGTTGACAGACAGAGCTGAAAGAGTTTGACTAGGCAAGGTGCAAGCACGGAGGCACAATTTCGGAGAACAATAGGAGGGACCCCATCAGGTCCATAAACCTTCCGAGGGTTTAGGCCAGCGAGGGCATGGAAAACATCATTGCGAAGAATTTTAATACGTGGCATGAAGTAGTCAGAGGGTGGAGGAGAGGGAGGAACAAGCCCAGAATCGTCCAAGGTAGGGTTTTTAGCAAAGGTTTGAGCAAAGAGTTCAGCTTTAGAAATAGATGTGATAGCAGTGGTGCCATCTGGTTGAAATAGAGGAGGGAAAGAAGAAGAAGCAAAGTTATTGGAGATAATTTTGGCTAGATGCCAGAAATCACGAGGGGAGTTAGATCTTGAAAGGTTTTGACATTTTCTGTTAATGAAGGAGTTTTTAGCTGGTTGGAGAACAGACTTGGCATGGTTCCGGGCAGAAATATAAAGTGCATGAGATTCTGGTGATGGAAGGCTGAAGTACCTTTTGTGGGCCACCTCTCTATCATGTATAGCACGAGAACAAGCTGTGTTAAACCAAGGTTTAGAAGGTTTAGGACGAGAAAAAGAGTGAGGAATGTACGCCTCCATGCCAGACACTATCACTTCTGTTATGCGCTCAGCACACAAAGACGGGTCTCTGACACAGAAGCAGTAGTCATTCCAAGGAAAATCAGCAAAATACCTCCTCAGGTCCCCCCAACTAGCAGAGGCAAAACGCCAGAGGCACCTTCGCTTAGGGGGATCCTGAGGAGGGATTGGAGCGATAGGACAAGATAAAGATATGAGATTGTGATCGGAGGAGCCCAACGGAGAAGAAAGGGTGACAGCATAAGCAGGATTAGAGGTCAAGAAAAGGTCGAGAATGTTGGGCGTATCTCCAAGACGGTCAGGAATACGAGTAGGGTGTTGCACCAATCGCTCTAGGTCATGGAGGATAGCAAAGTTGTAGGCTAGTTCACCAGGATGGTCAGTGAAGGGAGAGGATAGCCAAAGCTGGTGGTGAACATTGAAGTCTCCAAGAATGGAGATCTCTGCAAAAGGGAAGAGGGTCAGAATGTGCTCCACTTTGGAAGTTAAGTAGTCAGAGAATTTCTTATAATCAGAGGAGTTAGGTGAGAGGTATACAGCACAGATAAATTTAGTATGAGAGTGACTCTGTAGTCGTAGCCAGATGGTGGAAAACTCGGACGATTCAAGAGCGTGGGCACGAGAGCAGGTTAAGTCATTGCGCACATAAACGCAGCATCCAGCTTTGGATCGAAAATGAGGATAGAGAAAGTAGGAGGGAACAGAAAAGGGGCTACTGTCAGTTGCCTCAGACACCTGAGTTTCAGTGAGGAAAAGAAGATGAGGTTTAGAAGAGGAGAGGTGGTGTTCTACAGATTGAAAATTAGATCTTAGACCGCGAATGTTGCAGAAGTTAATGAAGAAAAAGTTGAGGGGGATGTCAAGACACTTAGGGTCGTCGACAGAGAGGCAGTCCGACCTGGGGACATTTATGGTCCCCTCCCCAGATGGGGACTCCGAGGCTGGTGTAGGAGTCGCCATGATGATTTTAAAATTTTTGAGTGAAGGGTGTGTGTGTTATTAGGTGCTTGTAGTTTTGTGTGGAGGAAGAGAGTTGTCTTTAGAGGGCAGGCTGTGACTGCCCCCTTGTGTTGTGAGACACAAAGGGAAACGTTCAGTGAGGTCACAGCTGGGTTTAATGATAAGTTCACAGCACCCCCTCATCCAGTGCTGCACACCTCACTGGGAGTAATTATTGTTTCGGCAGGTGTCTACTGCCTCCTCCTGTGAGGCAGTAGCTGTGGGAAAGTAAGTTTGGTAACCATGTTCTTTCAAACCAGTCATCACGATTTCTCCCGACATACAAGTACTGCCTGCACACCAAACTTTATCCCTTATAATACAAGAAAATCACTTCCCTGAAAAAATACCTATAACTATAAAGCTGCCAAGCTTCATCTGTTTCCTTCTACTTGAAGAAGGTGGGAAATAAACAGGTTGTGCACACAGGTGTTTCCTCTCCCATGAGTGATGCCTACAAATAGGACAAGGTCCCTCAAGGGGAATAAGGGAGAGTAGCCAAGATAAAACAACACATGAAATTGCAGTAATACTTGTACAAAGTAGGGGACTCCCATTTCCCTCTCTCAAATCCTTCCAGTTGCCTTTTTGGAACAAGCAGAAAATACTGAGGCAGTTTGAATGCAATCATCATTCTGGCTTCAAAACATGACCATATGCAAATTCATTACATTATGTTATCTGTATCATGCTAATCAGGAAACCTTGAATTTATCAGTCCATGGCAAACAACATATATAAGTACAAGACACTCGTACACCACAAAAACACATCGCCACCAGCTGCCAGCCAACATGGTAAGGTAAAAAAAACAAACAAGCTAATTTGACATCCTTGATTAAAACAATTACCACCACACTCTTAGATTTTTACTTATGACCAGCTGCAGCACTTAACTGGTCACATCACAGCAAATACCAAAAATACACAATAACTAAATTCAAGAATCAATAGGAATAAGTTGGTTTTTTGCCCATCTGCCTCTTCTTTTTTCTGATGTATCCATCATCAGCATCCTCTTGCAGAATATCCTATACAAAATCTGGTCCCAACATTTCTCTTTTTTAATACATGGAGATGCACTTGACTAAATAAGTAAAGAGACAGGAGCATTAACCAGTTACTCAGTGAAGAATGCTGATAATGTAGTGCCAGTCACCTGCAACGTACCACACAGCCTCTACCATTCAAATCTAATGACAGTTTTTTTTTTTTCTTTTTTTTTTTTTTTTTGCATGAAGGTGCAGACAGCACAAGGGTGGCAACTTTTATGGTGTGCATGCTAGCAGCAGTGAACAGCAGTGGAGGAATGTGTAGTAGCAGAGTACTGAGTGTACATAGTTATTTCACTCACCCTCTTGAGATATATGGCACACATAGCACTGGCATACATGGCCTAAGCTGACCACCTTTCCTTCAAGGTTCCAATCAGTCTGACAATTCATGCAACAACAATTCTTTTCTTCCCAGATCCTTGGCGCTTTACTTATAGCTGGTATCATCCAGCTCGCAGCAGGTGACACTCCTGCAAATTGTCTCTACGAGGATGTCCGTGGTACTTGGACTTTTATGGAGACGGAGCGTTTGGGAAGCCACAACATTGACTGTGACACACTTGGTGCCATAGTACATGTCAAGAACTTCACACTTGCTTTCCCTGATATTGCCACCGATGAGCTGAGCAATGCAGGCACCTGGACTATGATATACAACCAAGGTTTTGAGGTTGTGATGTCAAGATATTGTTCTTTTCAAATGTTTTTAGTTTTAATGTAGCATCCATCTGGGAAGAAAAGCCCTTACGTTTCTTCATCATTTCTGTTGAGGTGTAAACTAGTTTCAAATGATAATGAATTGGTTGATATGTTACTTTTAACGAGGGGAAAAAAGTCACATTATCATGTTATGCTCTCCCTTCAGATCAACATCAACCAGAGGTCATACTTTGCCTTCTTGTATTATGAGACAGGAGAGAATTCTGTCACCTCTTACTGCGGCCACACCTTCACCGGTTGGTCCCGTGACAAGACTGTGAGAAACTGGTCTTGTTTCAATGCCACCAAAACAACTGAGGTAAGCAGAAACTATATGCTATGAAACATAAATGCACTTGTGCCCACAGAATTAGTAAATATAAGCTAGATTACATAACTCTGTCAACAGCTCCCCTCCAATGATCTTCTCTTCAGCACCTTGAATTTTTAATATTAAAAGGATTTGTCTTTAGGGAAAAATCTGTTTCACTCTTCTCTCTTCAGGTGCCTCCCCGAACAACTAAACGACTAACCCGCATGGATTTGGTTCAGCCTTACAAGAATGACCCAGCTCTTGTGCAAAAAATCAACAAGGTGCAAAGGTCATGGCGAGCTAAAGAGTATCCCGAGTTGGAAAAGTAAGAGAGAGAGAGAGAGAGAGAGAGAGAGAGAGAGAGAGAGAGAGAGAGAGAGAGAGAGAGAGAGAGAGAGAGAGAGAGAGAGAGAGAGAGAGAGAGAATCACCATGTAAAAAAAAAAAAAATTACTTCATGTGACTGTGCTGCCATTTTTTCAACACTCTCCTTTACGCTGCATCTTAGATTCACAACAGGGGAGGTGCAACGTCGTGGGGGAAGTGTATGGCCTGACCTGCAGTCCCTGCCTGTCCCTGCCCCTGCCACAGCCGAGCAGAAGGCCCGGGTTGCTCTCTTGCCAAACAGCTTCGACTGGCGCAACGTGTCTGGGGTAAACTACGTATCCCCTGTGCGTAATCAAGGATCTTGTGGGTCCTGCTATGCCTTCGCCTCCATGGCCAACCTAGAGTCCCAAGTGAGGATTGCAACTCAGAATCAGCGACAGGATGTCTTCTCCCCTCAGGTAAAGTGTGTGTACCAGTCTGCTCCTTTGAGAAAGTAGTGACATCCCAGCATGTTGGGCCATATTCAGAAATTATTTGCTCTCCAACCAAGACTGTTTGTAAAGACTACAGAGATGATTAGCTGTGTTCTCAACAGTGTTTAGATTGGCTATTGTCTCCAGTTTGATTCTTTTTTTTTGTTTTTTCGCTAACCTGTTATTTTATTATCTGCTCATACCAGTGAAACATATAGAATCTTGATTTAACCATAACTAAAAATAAATAGTAATAATGCAACTCTATTTTCCCTTTCCTTCCAGGATGTTGTGTCGTGCTCATTGCTCGCCCAAGGCTGCCTGGGCGGCTTTGATTATCTGATTGCAGGACGCTACGCTCAAGACCAAGGAGTTGTGGCTGAGGAGTGTAACACTTACACAGGAAAAGTAAGTTTGTCATGTGGCTTTCATCTTCCTGATGTGGCCAAAGAATTCATTACTCTACAAAGAAGGTTCTTCATTACCTCTGTTCTTATTTACTGCTTTCTGAGTTAATTCTTCGCTCCATATTTTATTACTGCACAGAAAATTGGAGACTTCTGATGATACTCAATGACTTGCATTTTCAGGAAGATTCTTGCAACACCAATTTGTCCTGCCCACGCACCTACGTCAGTGCATACAAGCATGTGGGAGGCTACTATGGGGCATGCAATGAGGAAGTAATGTTGGAGGCATTGGTAGAGACAGGGCCGATATCTGTTTCATTCATGGTATACGATGACTTCCACAACTACGATGGAGGCATCTACCACTACACTGGCCTTAGGAATGAGTTCAACCCCTTTGAGGTGTGTTCATGATGCATAGTACACTGCCCAGTGAGTCAATATTTAGTGTTGGGGAAAAAAAATACAAGATCATGTACAATTATAGGCATTTTCATAGCTTTATAGCATTAGCTACTCAAATGTTTCCTTGTTTAGGAGTTGTTGTGGGAGGTCTTGAGATCTAACAAGCAGTGCTTCTCTAATGAGTGTTGATGCACTGCCTAACACCCACGTTTTTCCCTATCTGCAATTTTTCTTTCAGATAACAAACCACGTGGTGCTGGTGGTGGGCTACGGGGCGGACGAAGACACAGGGGAAAAGTACTGGATTGTCAAGAACTCATGGGGCAACCAGTGGGGTGAAGATGGGTTCTTCAGAATTAGGAGAGGCAACGACGAATGTTCTCTTGAATCAATGGCTGTACAGGTTACAATCATCCCTTGAAATTCTTAAGATATGAAAAATGAACTAAATAAAGACAATCACAAAAAAAATAAAGTAAAATAACAATAATAATAATAATAATAATAATAATAATAATAATAATAATAATAATAATAATAATAATAATAACAATAATAATAACAATAAAAAGTCTTCTTACCCAGCTGATGTCCTGAGATCAGGGTGAGCTAGTGGAGACTAGCTAAAACAATAGAATATATATATATATATATATATATATATATATATATATATATATATATATATATATATATATATATATATATATATATATATATATATATATATATATATATTCATTTATTTATTTATTTATCTGTTTATTTATACACACACACACACACACACACACACACACACACACACACACACACAGTAGAGCCTCAGTTGCCAAACGCCTCCGTTTTCGGACAAATCTCTTTTCGAACAAAATTTTGAACTCATTATTGCTTCAGTTATGGTACCATAATTCGGTTCTAGAACAAGGTTACTTGATTTGAAATATTAAAAGACATAGCAAAAGCTGCCGTTTATTACTAATTTATTGTTTCTATAAATATTTACTTTATTTTTATATATTTGGAGGAGAGAAACAGAGTGTAAGACAGTAGTTCGATCTTTAAGATAAGCTAAATGTGGCCCCGTTGAAAAGCGTCGATATAAAGAAACAGTTTTTGACACTCAGGGGCAATCCCGAGCTACCTGTGGCTCTCACAATGAACCGTTAGGCCATCATTACTGCACGACTGCATTTTTTCCAGTAGTTTTCCCAGCAGCAAGATGTCTTATGATCACTTTCATTTTGGTGGTAAGTGGGTGGTTGCTCTTCTCTGTCCCTCTGTCAGGATTCCTTCACTAGATCAGTCTAAACATTATCTTCTGATGAATTCTGTGTCACTAAGCTCATTCAATATATCCTTTCTGGATAAATAGTTTATGAGAGAGAGAGAGAGAGAGAGAGAGAGAGAGAGAGAGAGAGAGAGAGAGAGAGAGAGAGAGAGAGAGAGAGAGAGAGAGAGAGAGAGAGAGAGAGAGAGAGAATCTTAAAGGGAATAAATTTGACCGTTTCAATTCCTGAGGAAGTTACAGGCCAGATAGTGAGGGCAAGTAAAGCAAAGTGAGAACAAATGAACTTCACCTATGGAGTCACACCCCGCCCCACAACACAATAAGGTCTCTCGTATTTTGGTAAAGAAGTCGTCCCTACTGGGAGGGGCTTATATTTGTCAAGATTTCCAACTCAGTATCTGATAGTAGTCAGTAGTCTGATATCGTTTTTTCTTGTATGATTTTTTTTTTTTTTCGATGAAAAGTAAAAAAAAAAAAAAAAAGAAAGAAAAATGACTTTCAAATATTTGTCAAAAATCAAAATCAACTCCAAACAAAAATTTCGATAGCAGACTTTGTTCGCGTCCCATAGTTTCATAAGCTCCAGAAGACCATACATGTGTAACAAGAATAACAACGGAGGAGCTCATTTTTATATGCCAATATAATATAGGCATTTTGGATTCATCGATTTATCAGTTATCAGCAATCGGCCGATAAATGTATCGTTAGTTATCGATGATCGGCTGTTGCCGATAACCGTTAAAATAAATCGTTATCGATTTATCGGTTATCGTGACAATTTTTTTCGTTATCGCGCCCAGCTATGATTAGAACTAAATCACAATAGATTCAACTTAAGAGTGACACCAATCCTTCCTTGCTAGGAATAGGAATCCAATCCTTCCTTGCTGAATAGGAATGTGGCCCTTTGGGCCACATTCCTATTCAGTCTTTTAATTGTAACCACTACAATAAACAACCAAACATTAACACAAAGAAGGATACAGATGTCCAGCATTTCCACAATACTCGTATATGAAGTGCGTATTATTCTATGCGCACTTCTTGTGGACAATTGAGGATCCACACTCGTCGTATTCCTGTTTGGTGATCCACATCTGCTGGAAGGTGGAGAGGGAGGCCAAGATGGAGCCGCCGATCCAGACTGAATATCCACGTTCTGGCGGTGCAATGATCTTAATCTGCATAGAGGAGGGCGCTAGTGTAGTGATTTCCTTCTCCATCCTTTCAGCAAAGCCAGGACAGGTGGTGTTGCCTCCAGACAGCACGATTTTGGCGTACAGGTTCTTACGGATGTCCATGTCACACTTCATGATGGAGTTGTACAAGGTTTCTTGGATACCAACTTTTTCCATATCCAAGAAGGAAGGCTGGAAGAGAGCCTCGGGACAGCGGAACCTCTCGTTCCCGATGGTGATGGCCTGGCCGTCAGGAAGCTCGTAAGTCTTCTCCAGGGAGGCCGACTGGTCTGATTTGGCCATTTCCTCTTCGAAGTTGAGGGTGACGTAACACAGCTTCTCCTTGATGTCACGCACAATATCCCGGTCAGAAGTGGTGGCAAAAGGGTAACCTCGCTCAGTGAGAATGGTTAGCAGGTAGTCAGTGAGATAAAGACCAGCCATGTCTAGGCGCTGGATGGCACTACGAACAGGAAAACCGTCATAAATGGGAACAGTGTGTGTAACGCCGTCACCTGAATCGAGTGCTATGCCAGTGGTGAGGCCTGCTGCATACAGGGACAGCACGGCTGGGATACAGGTCTGCATGGCGGGAACATTAAACGTTTCGAACATGATCTGTGTCATCTTTTCGCGGTTGGGCTTGGGACTGCCAGGAGCCTCCGTCAGCAGGACTGGGTGCTCCTCTGGGACCACACAGAGCTCCTTGTAGAAAGTGTGGCGCCAGATCTTCTCCATGTCGTCCCAGTTGGTGACAATACCGTGCTCAATGGGATGTTTCAGGATGAGGGTGCCCCGCTTGCTCCATGCCTCTTCACCCACGTAGGAGTCTCCCTGGTCCATGCCCGCCACCATAATATGAGTTTACTTAGTGGAAAACATATAGTTGTGCATCCTCAGTAAAAATCCATTTCATTGTCAAGTGTTTCTAGTCAAGTGTATCTTACCTGCAAGCGGCAATTGCCCACAATAGAGGGGAAGATGGCGCGGGGGGTGTCGTCCCCGGCGAAGCCTGTTTTGCTCAAATGGGAGCCATTGTCCATCACCAGGGCGGCCTTCTTTTCGTCACACATGGTGGTGGTGTGCTGTGAAAGTCGGTGATTTACTGTGTTTGCAACAACAGCCAGAAAGACAAATCTCACTCTTAAATCAAAGAAGAGTTAACAAAATAGTTGTATTGTAAGGACCTACAACTTCCTAAGCACGTACGTCAAGACGATGGCTGTTTTCTTACCTTACTTAAATTCCAGCGGAGGTGTTACTGCTGGTGTCTGAGAGCAGGAATTGTAGCGTCTGCTGTCCTCCCACCTACCACGTTTTCCTGCTCCAGTCTTATCACCCACTGCCTTATCTCTCCAAGTGGTAGGCGATACCGGGGAAAAAGCAGTCATCGCGACTCTACTGATTACAAAAGTCCTGTGTACAAGACTGACATTCATGGCGGCAAGGAGTACCCGAAACAAGACACGCACACGCAAAATTATACCCACAAGCATTTCCTCACATCTACGAAAAGAGCGCCAGGTCTCATTGACAACATACTACGAGATTATCAGCTGTGCTCTGCTTATCAGGGCCTGACAACAGAACAGACTTACAACTACTGCATCATGAAAGATCCATCCTCTTCTTCGAATATGACTTGAGTTAATCGAAACATATGCTGAAGTGAATGAATGTGTTGTCATCATGAGGCGAATATTGTGATATGCAGTAATTACATTATAATAAAAGAAAAAAATCAGAAGTTACCCTGAAAGTGTTGGTGTTCATTGTCTAATCTGTTGCCAGCGTGTGAATTCCTCAAGCAAGAGAATCTCATGTTCTGGGAGCAATTATTCAACCCAGAACTGTTTATTTTCTTTTTAATCATTTACTTATGTGCGTATTTACTTTTATCAGAGGAATCCTGACCTTCACATCCCATCACAGCATATGACCAAGACTGCTGCTACTTCGGAAGTTTTAGACACTGGAAGTTTGACGAGGATCGTTTCTGAGTACATGTTGAGAGCAGTAGTCAAGCTACATTTCTGAATGAGTAATGTGAACAGAAAAGTAGTCAGCTCCTCATTTGCTGTGCTCGACCAACCAGTGAGCCAGATCAATCACTACGATTTATTAACTTATCACTGACGTTGATAATTATTGAGAACAGGAGAAAATTACTGCTAACGTAGTTTCCTGGGCGGGGTTTCTTGAGCACTGATGGTGTCCTGAGCAATCAGCTGCCAGCGGTATGCTCCATCTACCGCATGCGTCGCTCCCCAGCATGATCCCCAGCAGCAGTACACACACACACACACACACACCACGTATAGCTTGGAGCACGGAAAGGGTGGTGATAGAAGGGCAACATTTCCTTGGATCTACGGAGGGAAAGGAAGAAGCAAAAGCTAGAAGACGCTGTTCTGCCATTAGAATAATTGTAACAAAGGAATCTTAAATATTAGGATTTTTACTCTTTTTATTTGTATGAAACCTTCTTGAGAGAGAGAGAGAGAGAGAGAGAGAGAGAGAGAGAGAGAGAGAGAGAGAGAGAGAGAGAGAGAGAGAGAGAGAGAGCAATTGGGAAGGGAATATGGTAAATATGGGGAAACGGGAAGTGTATGTGAAGGGGGGATGTGGATGGGGTAGAGAAGGAGGGCAGGCCTAGAATATTTATGTCAAAGACAGCTCTAGCCAAGCACCCCCTGCCATGAAAAAAGACAACAGATGTCGCTTTAAAACAGCTTCATCAGGTATGGAGCCAGCTGTACGTGCAAAAGTAATAAAATCTTCGATATTTAGATTTGTGTCATGTACTGTAGGTTTATCAGGAACTTTGCAATAGACACAAAACTTCAGAAACAATGGTACTAAATACAAATGACTATTTCAATAGCTCGTATTTTTTTTTTTTTTTTTTTTGCGATGGTTACCATCTCGATCCCCACCTGGAATCCCCCCTCCCCCCTTATCAAGGTGGTGACCTTTGATTCTTTCCAGTTTTAGCGTTTGGACGAGATGCAGTAACTGGATAATGAATGTTAACTGAACCCCGCTGAAGCCAATGCAATGGTCAGGACTGTTGGAAGACTTACGTGCCACAAGTAACCTATTGCTGGCGACGGACTGGTGCACAGGGACCTCAGGGAATCTTGCTCAGCGACCTTTCATTACGAGACAAATAATGCATAGGACATTCCATCAATAAATGTATTTATCCAAGCAAGAGGAGGCCTTGGAAATGCATCCAGGGGATCCGGAAGGCGCCAATCGAGGATGTGCAGGCGTTTTGAGGACCAAATCGATATATTAAAAAAATACTTTGTGATTTTTCAATAACAGCGAGGTGAAGATCCCCTCTGCCTGCAGTCACCATTCCTGAAGGATGACCGAGCCATGGTTCCCTTTTCCCTCCCTCAAACCCGCGGCTGCAGATACCAAAGGTTCATTTTCTATCTTTCATGATTTTTTAAATTTTTTTAACAATTTCTCAGTCTTAAAAACATAAGACAAAACTGTAAAGAGACCCTTGGAAAGCACAATGATAAAGCTTCTTAAACAACATATATATATATATATATATTTTTTTTTTTTATCATATCAATAAATTATATTCAAAAAAAGATAAAACAGCACAAGTACATTCATTACAATTCTTTCATAGCGTCAGTCATTCGTTTAGAAGCACTTCCTGTGAACGATGGAGGGGCCAGACTCGTCGTACTCCTGCTTGCTGATCCAGAGCTGCTGGAAGGTGGAGAGGGAGGCCAGGATGGAGCCGCCGATCCAGACGGAGTACTTGCGCTCAGGGGGAGCAATGATCTTGATCTTCATGGTGGAGGGCGCCAGGGAGGTGATTTCCTTCTGCATCCTGTCAGCAATGCCGGGGTACATGGTGGTGCCTCCAGACAGCACAGTGTTGGCGTACAGGTCCTTACGGATGTCCACGTCGCACTTCATGATGGAGTTGTACACGGTTTCGTGGATGCCGACGTTTTCCAGGCCAAGGAAGGAAGGCTGGAAGAGAGCCTCGGGGCAGCGGAACCTCTCGTTGCCGATGGTGATGACCTGGCCATCAGGAAGCTCGTAAGACTTCTCCAGGGAGGAGGACTGTACTGAGGTGGCCATTTCCTCTTCGAAGTCGAGGGCGACGTAGCACAGCTTCTCCTTGATGTCACGAACGATTTCTCGCTCAGCGGTGGTCGTGAAGGTGTGACCGCGCTCTGTCAGAATCGTCATCAGGTAGTCGGTGAGGTCACGGCCAGCCAAGTCCAGACGCAGGATAGCGTGAGGAAGGGCATATCCCTCGTAGATGGGGACAGTGTGTGAAACGCCGTCACCGGAGTCCAGCACAATACCGGTGGTACGACCGGAGGCGTACAGGGACAGCACGGCCTGGATGGAAACATACATGGCAGGTGTGTTGAAGGTTTCGAACATGATCTGGGTCATCTTTTCGCGGTTGGCCTTGGGGTTGAGGGGAGCCTCCGTCAGCAGGACTGGGTGCTCCTCTGGGGCCACACGGAGCTCATTGTAGAAAGTGTGGTGCCAGATCTTCTCCATGTCGTCCCAGTTGGTGACAATACCGTGCTCGATGGGGTATTTGAGGGTGAGGATACCTCGCTTGCTCTGCGCCTCGTCACCCACGTAGGAGTCCTTCTGGCCCATGCCCACCATCACGCCCTGAAAACAGCGACCGAGAATAGAGAGCTGGCACAGACAGATCCATGAAGGACACAGCGGCAGTTTGCTGGGTGTCACACTCACGTCCAGACTTAAGGGCAAAAATTAACTTACGTGATGGCGGGGACGACCGACGATGGAGGGGAAGACGGCGCGGGGGGCGTCGTCGCCGGCGAAACCTGCCTTGCACATGCCGGAGCCATTGTCCACAACCAGGGCGGCAACGTCGTCGTCACACATTTTGCTGGAGTTTCTGTGGGAGTCGGTGAGTTACTGGGTTTGCAACAACCATCTGATGCAGGCAAGTCACAAAGCATAAATGGCAGCTAACAATTTTGTTGCTCACAAGTCCACGTTAGTGAAACAAAAGTTACGTTTGGGGTCGTCAAGAATTAAAAGAGACTGAACACAAGGGAAGAGGGCGGGCGCCTTGCTAACCTTAGGTGGATGCTGGTGCTGGTGAGGGCGGCCGGTGAGCGTGTTGTCGCGGGCAGGTGTAGACAGTGACTGAGGTTTGTGTCGTCCTTCTCATTGGCGTGCCCTCCACTCCAACCTCTTATCTCTTACTGATCACAGGAACAACACCAAATATGGTAGTATTCCGGTAGAATTTCATAAAAAAAAAAAAGGTATTAGTGATCACGTTGCGGAGATTGTGACACGCTTCCGTTTTGTTTTGTAGTAATTAATATTACCCAATACTTCGGCTCATGGTTTGTTTATGGGGACTGCCTCGGATTCAGGTCATCATTCATGAAATTATACTCGTATGCACACACAAGAAAAGAATACAATAGCGTCTTTGTTTACTGCACGGTTTCGCCAGACATATGATAAACCAAGTGTAAGTGTTGCTGAATGGATAACGGTAATTGGTGTTCATTCGTTGCGTATAGCGATAGCAAAAGCGTGTCATTTCGATATGGCGTAAGGTTTTTGCAATACAATACAACACACACACACACACACACCTGTCAAGCTTTAAGCAGCATTAGCATCACACCTGTCAAGCTTCTAGCAGTTTTAGAATCACACCTGTCAAGTTTCCAACAGCGTTAGAGTCACACCCGTCACCAGGAAGGCCTAGAATCACACCTGTCAGGTTTCCAGCAAGGTCAAGAATCGCACCTGTCAAGTTTTCAGGAAGGCCTACAATCTCGCCTGTCAAGTTTCCAGGAACATAAAATTAGTGTTCTTCCCGCAACGCATATAGTCCTATCATAACCCCGCCGCACCACACCCAGGCCTCAGATCAACACCCCGCCACACCCAGGCCTCAGATCAACACCCCGCCACACCCAGGCCTCAGATCAACACCCCGCCACACCCAGGCCTCAGATCAACACCCCGCCACACCCAGGCCTCAGATCAACACTCTCCCACACCCAGGCCTCAGATCAACACCCCGCCACACCCAAGCCTCAGATCAACACTCTCCCACACCCAGGCCTCAGATCAACACCCCGCCACACCCAAGCCTCAGATCAACACTCTCCCACACCCAGGCCTCAGATCAACACCCCGCCACACCCAGGCCTCAGATCAACACTCTCCCACACCCAGGCCTCAGATCAACACCCCGCCACACTCAGGCCTCAGATCAACACCCCGCCACACCCAGGCCTCAGATCAACACTCTCACACACCCAGGCCTCAGATCAACACCCCGCCACACCCAGGCCTCAGATCAACACTCTCCCACACCCAGGCCTCAGATCAACACCCCGCCACACCCAGGCCTCAGATCAACACCCCGCCACACCCAGGCCTTAGATCAACACCTCACCACACCCAGGCCTCAGATTGACACTCCGGCACGCCCCCTCCCCCACTGTCGCAACAACTGTCTGATACGTCAACATTTGTTATTTGGACAGACTTAAGATGCAATTTCCTGTACTTTAGTCTCAGCCGACTGTACTAACTCTTGATATCAGAGACAGGTATGCTTAGTAATATTTGCTTCCTTTTCCGCCTCTCTCTCTCTCTCTCTCTCTCTCTCTCTCTCTCTCTCTCTCTCTCTCTCTCTCTCTCTCTCTCTCTCTCTCTCTCTCTCTCTCTCTCTCTCTCTCTCTCTCTCTTCAGGTCGGCAACCACACATACATCACATCATTGACACTCTCAGCCCCGTCACGCCATAATAACAATAACCCGTAAATACACAAACACTGACATTTGCGGCCGTTAGTTAGACCGACCGTTACTTTTTGGCTGCCACGATAAGCGGGGCGCCAGTCTGCTATCTCTTCCTAGCGATAAGACCACAATGCACTACATGCCCAATTAAGGTATTGAAAGAAGCACAAAATCATGACTAAATAAGGCAAGGTATGCGTCGCCACACTCCCTCAGCCCGCAGGAGTCGGTGGGAATCTCCTTGTCTTATCGCTAACTGATAACAGTACCCGGTAAACAACGTGACTCCACAGTACTCGGCCCCTTTGGTACGAGGGACGCTAATGCCTACACACCTAGCAGTGTTATGACATTCCCCTCTTATGAAACAGTGATGATTGTGTAACTGCACTGTGATAATTAAGTGACTAATTGTTAGCGAACAGTAGCATAAGAAATAACACAGCAATAATGAAAATAGCTCACCGTTACATGTTTTGCTTGGTTAACGTTCCCTGATATAGCTACTACTGCTACTACTACTACTACTACTGTTCTATCTTACTGTGACTACCACAACTACTGTTACAAATCCAAATCACAACACACACACACACACCCCTATCACTCGAGGGTCATCTAACCAAACAGAATGGCACAAACACCATTGTATTCAGCACAATCTCTGAATTTTCCGATTTAATTCATCACCACCCATCACCTAACCACACACTATTCCATGGCACCCACACTGTACACATCAACCACCATCATCACAATCGCTACCCACCACTAATATAACTTTACATAACTTAGTGGCACCTTCAGGTCGAATGCCACATCTTGAAGACCTGCGTGCTGGGGGCTGGAGGGTTAAGGGATATTCCACTCATACCGCTATTTTAGACAGGGTGGAATCAGAAGCTGTTCGTCTAATCAACTCTCCTCTGACTGACTGTCTCCAGCCTCTTTCTCATCGCCGCAATGTTGCATCTCTTGCTGTCTTCTACCGCTATTTTCACGCTAACTGCTCTTCTGATCTTGCTAACTGCATGCCTACCCTCCTCCCGCTGTCTCGCTCCACAAGACTTTCTTCTTTCTTTCATCCCTATTCTGTCCATCTCTCTAATGCAAGCTAACCATTATTCTCAATCATTCATCCCCGTCTTTGGTAAACTCTGGAACTCCCTGCCTATTTCTGTATTTCCTCTTTCCTATGACTTGTACTCTTTCATGAGGGAGGTTTCAAGACAATTATCTGTTTTTTTACCATTCTATTTGACATCTGTATGGGAACTGGCAATAAATGGACCTTTCTTTTCCTAATTTTTGTTGTCCTTAGCCAGTGAGACACTTCTGCTCGCACCTCCACTACATTCAAAAGGTTCTACTTGAAGTTCCATTTTTTTTTAAGGGTGGTTTTTTTTTTTCTTTTTTATGGTTCTCGTGATAGATCAAGATTTCTACATTATTAAAAGGAGAAACACTCTTAAGAACTCGGCTAATGATTTCTATGGCCTTTAAAACAAAGAGTTTGGAATATGGGCCTTTCTTAATGCTGGGAGAGATGTCTTTTCCCAGAACATAAACTGCTGATCTTCATGGGGAGGCTGCCAGCACTTCCTCTAACACAATAGAACTATAGAGCTACCTTCTATGGCTTCATTTAAATGTGATCTTATTCCCAACATATACTTCTACTCATATTAGTTTTTATCTTCAGCGTATCTTTGAGTGTTTTCCGTAATCTGGCACTTTGGTCGTGAGGCACCAGCCCCATTCATCACCACCACCACCACCACCACCACCAACACGCAGACCACCACACCAGCCGTATCTATCGTCCAGCACCACCACTCGCCCCCGCCGCCATCCCGCCATCAACCACGTCATCCCCCCCACCCACTTCCACACCATTATACCATCGCTACTCCACAACCACCACCACTACCACAACCGCCACATCAACCACATCATCCCCCCCACTCCCACACCACTATACCATCGCTACTCCACAACCACCACCACTACCACAACCGCCACATCAACCACCCATTACTCCATCATTGCTACTCCACCAACCCCAATCACTGCCCACCACTACCACAACACCACCACCACCACCACCAACAACAACAACAACAACAATAGCAATAATAATATCATCAAAATTAAAGAAAATAATCATAAGGATACTGATGTGAGTGGCATTAGACGTGTGTGTGTGTGTGTGTGTGTGTGTGTGTGTGTGTGTGTGTCGCAAATAACTACCTGAAAATGACATGGCGCTGCAGGTTAACACACACATAGTAATACTTTCCCTTACCAACACTTACAGTACACCTCCTGCATCGTAAAATAACAGAAAAAAAAGCAAACTACAATACTGTTAAACTTCCTTCTTGTGCGTTCATCTCATTTCCCTTTACCTAAAAATAGTATGGCCCACAAACCAGTGTTTCTCAATGACCACCGAGAAACACAAGCTGTAGACTCTGACACACTCATCTCTGCACCAAAGGCGTCATACTTACACAACGATGTGAGGTCTTTCACTCATAAGTAGGTCCTGTATGCTCCTCCCACTTCGAGATAGTAAGTAGCACCGTTTTTAAATGTATTGTTCTTTTGTAGTGGTATATCGATATATTTTCTTGTGTTTTGAGTGTTCAAAGCGTAGATCGTCGGGGAAGGAGTTACAGAAGAATCTCGCCAGGAAAGAATATTGAGAAACTTTGCCACGTAGACATAAAAACATCGTGAGTCACAACTTCCGCTCAGATTGGCAAATATTTTTATTGAAATATGAATACTACCATATTTGGTGTTGTTCCCGTGATCAGTAAGAGATAAGAGATTGGAGTGGAGGGCACGCCAATGAGAAGGACGACACAAACCTCAGTCACTGTCTACACCTGCCCGCGACAACACGCTCACCGGCCGCCCTCACCAGCACCAGCATCCACCTAAGGTTAGCTAGGCGCCCGCCCTCTTCCCTTGTGTTCAGTCTCTTTTAATTCTTGACGACCCCAAACGTAACTTTTGTTTCACTAACGTGGACTTGTGAGCAACAAAATTGTTAGCTGCCATTTATGCTTTGTGACTTGCCTGCATCAGATGGTTGTTGCAAACCCAGTAACTCACCGACTCCCACAGAAACTCCAGCAAAATGTGTGACGACGAGGTTGCCGCCCTGGTTGTGGACAATGGCTCCGGCATGTGCAAGGCAGGTTTCGCCGGCGACGACGCCCCCCGCGCCGTCTTCCCCTCCATCGTCGGTCGTCCCCGCCATCACGTAAGTTAATTTTTGCCCTTAAGTCTGGACGTGAGTGTGACACCCAGCAAACTGCCGCTGTGTCCTTCATGGATCTGTCTGTGCCAGCTCTCTATTCTCAGTCGCTGTTTTCAGGGCGTGATGGTGGGCATGGGCCAGAAGGACTCCTACGTGGGTGACGAGGCGCAGAGCAAGCGAGGTATCCTCACCCTCAAATACCCCATCGAGCACGGTATTGTCACCAACTGGGACGACATGGAGAAGATCTGGCACCACACTTTCTACAATGAGCTCCGTGTGGCCCCAGAGGAGCACCCAGTCCTGCTGACGGAGGCTCCCCTCAACCCCAAGGCCAACCGCGAAAAGATGACCCAGATCATGTTCGAAACCTTCAACACACCTGCCATGTATGTTTCCATCCAGGCCGTGCTGTCCCTGTACGCCTCCGGTCGTACCACCGGTATTGTGCTGGACTCCGGTGACGGCGTTTCACACACTGTCCCCATCTACGAGGGATATGCCCTTCCTCACGCTATCCTGCGTCTGGACTTGGCTGGCCGTGACCTCACCGACCACCTGATGACGATTCTGACAGAGCGCGGTCATACCTTCACGACCACCGCTGAGCGAGAAATCGTTCGTGACATCAAGGAGAAGCTGTGCTACGTCGCCCTCGACTTCGAAGAGGAAATGGCCACCTCAGTACAGTCCTCCTCCCTGGAAAAGTCTTACGAGCTTCCTGATGGCCAGGTCATCACCATCGGCAACGAGAGGTTCCGCTGCCCCGAGGCTCTCTTCCAGCCTTCCTTCCTTGGCCTGGAAAACGTCGGCATCCACGAAACCGTGTACAACTCCATCATGAAGTGCGACGTGGACATCCGTAAGGACCTGTACGCCAACACTGTGCTGTCTGGAGGCACCACCATGTACCCCGGCATTGCTGACAGGATGCAGAAGGAAATCACCTCCCTGGCGCCCTCCACCATGAAGATCAAGATCATTGCTCCCCCTGAGCGCAAGTACTCCGTCTGGATCGGCGGCTCCATCCTGGCCTCCCTCTCCACCTTCCAGCAGCTCTGGATCAGCAAGCAGGAGTACGACGAGTCTGGCCCCTCCATTGTCCACAGGAAGTGCTTCTAACCGCACTGGGATGAACTCATTACACTGCCGGTATCCGTGTACACGCAGACAAAGCACATGAATGGAGATAGTAGTGCTGAAGAATTTCACTGTCCTATCCCTTAGTCCCAGCCATGACGAGCGTATGGAAGTGCGTACCACATAACATGCCTTGTAATTCTGTATGAATGATGTAGCAAATGTATAAACGTACCTTAGCTGTAGCTGGCGTTGTGGCGGGGCAGCTGTGCAGGGCGGCTAAGAGCAAATTGTTCGTGATTCTCAAACTATGACTCACCTCTTCGAGTTTTATGAATTGTTAATCTTTCGGAGGAAGTTTCAACATGCATTGTTCTCTTCATTTTTCATTTCCTTCCAGATGAACAAACTAGACGTAAAAGGTATATGATTTACCAAGATGCCGTATGTTTCTCTTTCGCATTTCCAAAAGAAGCTTTAAATGACACGTGTATAAAATTATCTTCATGACACCAAAGAGATGTAAATTTACGAATAAACTAAATTACATATGTTATATTTTCATTCCGGTCCAAAACACAGTTCACACATGCACACACTCTTCCTTCACTTTCTAGGAACAAACTGAATGCTGCCGGGCTTGGCCCTTCCACGAACTTGGAATCCCGCTTCGTGAATGAGTCTCGAAACCAAGCTCGAAACACTTGTGATAATGATGTTTAGTACTTATGAGCTGAAACTCATCATCCAAAAGTCGAGCTGACTGTATTCAGAAACGCTTTGCTTCAAGGGGTCTCAGGGGGTGGATTCATCAAAGCATTTACCAGACCAAACTCCTGGTATCTCCGCAAACAATGTAAGTTGTTATTCAGCAAACACTTACTACCTGGTAACTCGCCTGGTAAATTACGACTGGTCCAATCAGAAATTTTAGAAAGATCAGAAGTCAAGCGTTCTGTGGCTTCCCTGCGTGATATATTTATCTCCTGAAGGGTTGGACGTCTATGAAAAGACGTGGAAAAAGTGCAGGGTGGTATCATCAGCGTAGGAGTGGATAGGACAAGAAGTTTGGTTTAGAAGATCATTAATGAATAATAAGAAGAGAGTGGGTGACAGGACAGAACCCTGAGGAACACCACTGTTAATAGATTTAGGAGAAGAACAGTGACCGTCTACCACAGCAGCAATAGAACGGTCAGAAAGGAAACTTGAGATGAAGTTACAGAGAGAAGGATAGAAACCGTAGGAGGGTAGTTTGGAAATCAAAGCTTTGTCCCAGACTCTATCAAAAGCTTTTGATATGTCCAAGGCAACAGCAAAAGTTTCACCAAAATCTCTAAAAGAGGATGACCAAGACTCAGTAAGGAAGGCCAGAAGATCACCAGTAGAGCGGCCTTGACGGAACCCATACTAGCGATCAGATAGAAAGAAGGTTGTGAAGTGATAGATGTTTAAGAATCTTCCTGTTGAGGATAGATTCAAAAACTCGTCACCAAGGCGGTGACGCCAATCCACCTGTACGTCCAGCAGGTGGATGCGGCCCTCGATGGCGCGACGTGTTCGTGTGAGGCGATAGGAGATAAGTAAATAAATAAATAAATAAATAAATATATATATATATATATATATATATATATATATATATATATATATATATATATATATATATATATATATATATATATATATATATAAATATATATATATATATATATATATATATATATATATATATATATATATATATATATATATATATATATATATATATATATATATAAAACAAAAGAAAAAAATTAACAAATAAAAATACAAAATTAGAAAAAAATAAAATTTGATAAGAAATGCAAAACGAATAAAATAATGAAAATACTAAAAATAATAAAATTAAATAAAGGAATATAAAACGAATAAAATAATGAAAATAAAAAAAATAGTTAAAGTAAATAAACAAATAGAAAATTAATAAAATAATGAAAATAATAAAAATAATAAAAGTAAATAAAGAAATAAAAATGAATAAAATAAAGAAAATAGTAAAATATAATAAAATGAAATAAAGAAAGAAAACGAATAAAATAATGGACGGTAAAAATTAAATAAAAATAAAAAATAATAAAATAATGAAAATAGTAAAAATAATAAAAGAAAAAAAAAAGAAACAAAACGAATAAAATAATGAAAATTGTAAAAAAAATATACAATTAAATAAAGAAAGAGAAAACAAATAAAATCACGAAAAAAATAAAAATAAATTAAATGAAGAGCAACTGAAAGAGTGGTGTGAAATAAATACTGGGTAAGGAAGCAAAAGAAGCAAAATACCAAACATGTCCAGGGAAAGCGAGGAAGAGAGTAGGAAGGAATAAACACTGGACATGGAAACACAGAGAAGAAAGAGATGGAGAATGTGATTAGAACATTGAGTAAGGAAGTACAAAGAAGAACGAGATGGAGTGACTAGAGCGTGGGATAAGGATGTACAAAGAAGAGAGATAGAGATGGTAATTAGAGCGTTGGATAAGGAAGTACAAAGAAGAAAGAGGTGGAGAATGTGATTAAAGCATTGAGTAAGGAAGTACAAAGAAGAACGAGATGGAGAGGGAGACTAGAGCGTGGGATAAAGAAATACAAAGAAGAACGAGATGAGAGGGTGACTAGAGCATGGGATAAGGGTGTACAAAGAAGAAAGAGATGGAGAAAGTGATCATAGGATTGGGTAGGGAAGTACAGAGAAGAAGGAAGTGGATAAGATGATTAGAGGATTGCACATGGAAGTACAAAGAAGAATGATATTGAAAAAGATGATTAAATGCTTGGGTAGGGAATTAAAAAGAAGAGGGAGATAAAGGGAAGAAAATGAAGGGAAAGGTACATCAAACCGTGAAGAAAACCCTAAGTGCAATGAGCGTTATGACAATAGAACCTGTGAAGATCTTAAAGAAGTGATGCAATAAAGGACCTGTGAAGTAGACCTTAAGTGATGACACGAAGAAAAGAAATGTAATAAAACATAGAAAAGAAGCGATGAAATAAAGGACCTGTGAAGAAGGCCTTACCTGATGAAATGAAGAAAATAAATAAGTGATAAAACAAAGAAAAGAAGGAATATAGTGTGATCAAAGTGATGAAACAAAGGACCTGTGAAAAAAAGGTCTTAAGTAACAAAAAAAAAATGTTAAAACGAAGAAAAATGCGGCCTACTGATGAAATAAAGGACCTGTGTAGAATGCCTTAAGTAATGAAACAAAGAAAAGAAGAATAAAGTGATGAAACAAAGGACCTGTGAAAAAGGCCGTAAGTGACGAAACAAAGAAAAGAAGTGATGTGAAGTAGGCCTTGGTGATGAAGCAAAGAAGTGATAAAATAAAGGACCTGTAAAGAAGGCCTTAAGCGATGAAACAAAGAAAACAAGCCTATACAGTAGTGTTGAAACGAAGAAAAGGCGGCCTAGTGATGAGAAAAAAAATAAAAAGCCTAAGGTTGAATGACTGTACTGTCCTTGGATCGCTATGTTCCTTATGTCACCTGTGAGTGATGATAACACTATCTCCACCCACTACAGTACTTCAGTAAGAGTGAGGCTGATTTTGAGTATCACTTAAGTCTATGAGTAAAACTTTTATCTCAGTGACACAATCAAGGTTATGTTCTTATCATGAGAGAGGATTTGACTGCTCTTAAAACATTATTGGTGGTTTGGAGGCCTATACTAGTTCTCATCTTTATAATTAGGTAAGACTGAGTCTGATTTGGAGTATAACTTGTCTATGAGTAAGACTTATCACAAACTGTTAAAATCAAATTAATGATCCTCTTATCATGAGAGAGGATTTAATGAATAATCTTATAACATTATTGGTGGTGTGAAGGACTGCGTGTCTTGCATGTCATGTCTTGCAGAAAGTAGGTAAGTTTGAATGAATGTTCTAAACAGCATGAGTACCTTATCACCCTGATTCATGTACTGTCCCCACTTCACTTGATATGACTGCCTGTTTTAAAGTTAGGCCATGGTGTGTGTGTGTGTGTGTGTGTGTGTGTGTGTGTTTATCTAGTTGTAATTTATGGGGCCTGAGCTACACTCGTGTGTTCCCGTCTCCATATCTACACTTGTCCAATTTTTCTTTGAAGTTGTGCACACTTGTTGCCAATACTACATCCTCACTGAGATTGTTCCAAACTTCTATATTTCTCTGTGGAAAACTATATTTCTTTATGTTACTCAAGTATCTCCTTTTTTTTTATTTTTTTGCTGTGTCCTTGTGTGTATTTGGTATTTCCTACTTCTCTTGGCAGCAGTTTCTCATCTATTTCTTCCACACTATTCCATAATTTATAAATTAGTACTAAATCTCTCCTTTCTCTTCTTTGTTCCAGTGTTGGCAGATTCATTTCCTTTAACCTGTCTTCATACGTTAATTCCAGTTCTGGAACCATCTTCATTGCCATCCTTTGTATCCTTTCTAATTTATTTTTTACATGTTTCTTCTTGTGGGGAGACCACAATGATTCAGCATATTCCAACTTTGCTCTAGTCATGGTGGTAATTATCTTTTTCATAATTTCTCTATCCATGTACTGGAATGCTCAAGGACAGTTTTAATAATTAATTGCTCAGTGCCAGTTTTACTTTTATTAATTTACTCAAACACTGAATCATATCTTCTGTTATTTTCTCATATTCTTCCTTAGTCCAAGAATTTGTTTTGGGTGTACATAGGTTATCACTGTTAGTATTTCTCCATTATTATCCTATCTCTGCTCTTCCTTCTCCATATTTCACTAATTTTGTCTTTGCCTCTTTTCTTGTCATTATCATTACCTCATTTACCAATCCTGTTTCTTCTCCATGTAATTATTGTTAAAAACCATCAGGTTTTCTTCTTCAGCTTTGTTTCTGTTAAACACACCACCTTTGCATTTTTTTCTTTTAAATAGTCTTGTAATTTCAGTTTTCTGCACACCAGTTTATCTATGTTGATATACATCACAATTTTTTGTTCATTTTCACTATTTTCTCTATTTTATTTTAATTTATTTTGTTTACCTTTTTATACCATTTTTTCAGTCTCCCAAAGCTCTCCCAGAATTTTTTTTTCTTGTTTTTGATTCATTTTCTTTTTAGCCTTTTCATACATTTCTTTTACTTTTTTCTGTTCATTTATATATATATATATATATATATATATATATATATATATATATATATATATATATATATATATATATATATATATATATATATATATATCCTTGCAGTCTTCTGCTTGTCTTAGTTTGGATGTTCTTTCTAGTATCTCTTCTGCAGCCTGTTGTGATCTTAGTCTTATTTTCATAGGTCTTGTTTTGCCTTCCAGATAAGGTTCCAATCTACCTACTTTTTCCACTTCTTCCTCAAATTTAGTGTCATTATCATTTAGTTTCTTCAGCAAGTATATGTGTGTATGCTCTTACAAAATAAAATTTTCAACTCTTCTACCACACCATCTTTGCCTCATCCCCGGCTTCTATAAATACTCCTAGCATACACAATGTCACTCATCAGTCTTTCAGAAACAAATGATGTTTATAACCAGGCATACCCATACGGCTTTTTTCCAATGTAATTATATTCATCCACACTGAGGCATTTTACTCCACTACACCACAACCAAAACAATAAATAATTATTAAAAGTTATTACTGGTGTTGTTATGATTGCAATTGATATAAAAGAGATTCAATAAACTCAAAAAACTAACCAAGGTGAAGGGAATCATATTTTTCCTTTCAGTTTACTTACTGTATACTTATTGAATATGATGAGTCACTTGAGTACAGTTTGTGAATGGGTGAATGGTGATCATAATAGAAATACTGTATATGGAAGGTTAAGTGAAGTGACAATACTCACAAGAGCAAATCCTGTGGGTGTAAGAAAAAACCTCCATAAAATGTGAAGATTGCTGGAATATGAGAGGAAAGGATGCTGAGAGGGGCAGAGGGTGTAATACAGAAATATACCTGCAGGAGCAAATGGAAACTTGTCATGGCTCCCTCACAGCAGTTATTCCAAGGAAGAGAAGTAGCTCACATTAGATTTACTGATTACATTTTGTTTCAAAAGACAGAATTAAAAAAGGTGGGTGTCATGTCTCCTTTTGAAGCATCCAAGAAATCTAAGGCAATCTAAAGGTGAGATGAATCAGCCATAAGAGTCTGTGTCCATGAACTGAACCCCCAGCGGGACACTCACAGTAATACAAGAGTAACAGGCCAAGATGATCACCAAGGGCTGAGTTACTTTTGGTCAATTTTGATTGTCCTGTCATTACACGTTAGATTAAAAAGGGATGTAGTACAATATAGAGCATGTTTCATGAGGTATATTTACCCTTTAGATTTTATAACATGTTACATATGCCTAACTTAAATAGTCTTTGGACTTTTAGATAAATAGTGATTTAATAGCAACATGCACTTTTGTTGTACTACATACATAATTAACCAGAAAGGCCAATTGTTATAAATTATTAATTACCACAACAACATTTACAGTATATATATATATATATATATATATATATATATATATATATATATATATATATATATATATATATATATATATATATATATATATATATATATATATATATATATATATATATATATATATATATATATATATAACATTCCTTTTTTTCTGGACAAAACAAGCACTATACAATATTCATGGCATACTAACCAACTTAACAAGCAACACCTCCAAGTTTCATGTGTTCTATCTATTTATCTATAAACCAGGCTGGCAATCCCACACAGGGTGGCCCAGACAAACTGACTAATTATAAGCAAGCCACACAAACTCATCAACACAAAAAAAAAAGTTTTGCCTCACATAACTTTTGGTTTACGTTTGGTTTTTGGCTTACATATGTGGCTCTGCTGTAATGCCATCAGGGGTTTGTCTGCACTACATAAGTAAAGGTTGAAATTATCTGTAAATGAGTAGAGATCATTAAATTCATAATGTTTGTGCAGTACTGGTCTTATGCAATCATGACCTCCAACATTAACAGTATCTGGGGCACAAGCCATCCCACCCTCCTTCTTTAAGCACTTCTGACAAGTTCATGAGACACAGTTCAACCACATTACTTACAGGTATTGTATCTCAGCCCTTTTACTATGTACACAATTGTTTTTATGACACAGACCACCTATGTTTCTTCTTGTAACCTTTATGCAGAACAACCCCTTTTTGTCAGACTCGATAAAACACACTGTGTCAGAGGTCATGGGTACCTTATCTAGAGATCATTTCTATCTTATAAAGCAATCTCAAGACAAGCATTATTTTTTGTAGAGAATCAGTAAGCATTTCTCTTACCAGTACCTTACTCATCTAAGTGTGCATGGATAACTGTACAAAAACAAAACTGCCAGTTAACAGTAGTCACAATAATCTCTATTATGCAAATACCTGTCCTCAAAATGCCTGTGCAACCTAGGAGCAGCTCTTCAGTTCAGCACTCTAATTCTTAACTAAAGGGAAGAATCAGATGAGGTTTCTCCTTGGCCATAGAACTTGCGCACCCCTGTCACTAGCTGGTAGTGGCGGCGGCCGTCAAGGTACAGCATGGATTCTGTACGTGGAAGATTGGGGAACTTAAATATTTAAGTAAATAAATCAATGAACTAATGAACTCTGACAAGATGAAAGCAAGAAAAATTAGCAAGACAAGTACCTATATGGTAGAAGAATCAAACTATTGGGTCTGTTTCAGGGGGAACAGTTGTGAATTAACATAATCATCAGATAACATAATCATCAGATAACTTATAGTTTGCTGACATGGTTTTCTTTGTTCTGAAAAACTAAAAAGTACTCTCTCTCTCTCTCTCTCTCTCTCTCTCTCTCTCTCTCTCTCTCTCTCTCTCTCTCTCTCTCTCTCTCTCTCTCTCACCATGGTAAGTCTTGGGGAGAGAGGCGGGCACAGGCTGGTCAGCCTCAAATGTGAAGTGAAAGATGTTGGTGAGATTGATGGATGACGTGGCTGCATCCATGACACTCGCCTTGGTGCTGATCTGCATGTGGGACCCCTCAGTGTACACCACCTGGGGACATTACCACATGTCATCATCACAGATACATCATCATCAATCATTACAATCCCTACAGCATAAAATTTAATTCTGCATGCTAAATGAGACAGGGTAAGCAGTTGAGGATGGGAAGATTACACTGCCCATTCAGGAACAACCTAGTTTTCAAATTTCACTGCTAGCTCACAGAATGCCACAATTTGTTCAGCAGACTGTGAGGGTCCTTACTTGTGAGTTCAAATAGAGCAGAGAGCCAATTTCCACTGGCCTGCGGAACAAGATGTCATCAATGTGTAGACACCTGGGCCGCTGCTTACTGTGGGTGGAAGAGTTATTTGGAGGCTCCAATATTTCAGTAAAAAGGATGACATGAAATTCAACAGTTAAATACTTCTTAATTCAAGGTCTCTTTATTATTTTACATAGTTAAAAACAAATAAATAAATGCCCCTTACAATATGAAATGAAATAAAATATAGTACTTAAAATGCTATGTAATTTTACTTTTATTTGTTAACTGCAATGCAATGCAATGCAATGTATATATATATATATATATATATATATGTAATTTCTGTATAAGGGCTTACTATCAACCAATATACCACCAAAAGCCATATTTATTTAGAACATAATATTATCGAAAGCATCTAGCTTTTTTTTTTTTTTTTTTTTTTTGCAGTTAAAGGAATACTACAACATTAAAAAAGAAAAAAGCTAAAAAAAAAATGGGGTTGGAAAAATACTTAATAAAGCAGGCACCTACAATCTAGCAATGCAAATTTTAAACATGCATAATGATTATTCATGCATCAAAATTATAAAAAGCAGGAAAAAAATCGAGTAGAAAGGAAATATAAATATGTACAGGAAATGTTAAAATATGAAATCTAACTCATAAGACAACAATAAATATGTCATCTATAATACAAGTAGTGAAGAAGAATACTTTTTTTTTCATGAACACTTATTTTCCAATCATGGTGCAAACAACACTGGCATCACCCTTTACCGGATAATGAGTCCTGTGGTATCAAAACATGAACGAGAAATACCAGTGAGAGAGAGTTAATATTAACCCTGTAATATAACTTCTTTCCCCCTCTTCCTCAATTTCCTGCATCATGTTTTGACAATGCCAGGTTCAATTTCAGGTGTAAAGTTGCAAAGAGTGACAGTGGGTGATTGTACAGTTGAGGAAGGTGGTGTACATTCAGATATCTGTCTCTATGGAATCTCAGGTGAGCAGAATGATCTCATTGTGCATTGTATGTTTCAATGTGAGGTTTTCAGTAACAAAGTACAGTGAGTACAAACTCAATTTGAAAACCAAGTTACATTAGTCATGGAGGAATATTTAATCTAAGAAAAATGGAATAATCATAATAGCAAAGATCTAGCACGTCCACATCTCCTTCCTTTCATAACTGTACCAAAGTTCCCAGTCACTAAGAGAAGTACTGTACTAACCTAAACAAATGAGCATTGACCAAGGATAATTCAAATGCCATTCGCATCAAGTATCCACCAAAGATTTTGTTGAAGATATTGCGAGACTGGAAGAAAAACAAAGACAAATGATTCCCAGGGTACTATACTTCAGTTTACTTCAAATGTACTCTGTAAAAAGAATAAAAGAGGTAAATAACTACTATGACTCTACTTCGGAAGACTTTTCACTCTACACCCCACGTATCAAACTGAGTGCTGGAGAAACAAAGAACATAAAGTAAATGCTGATAAGATAAGGAAACAAGAACCGAGAGAAAGCATACAAGAATTATTTCAATATTAAACCTGGTTTCATGCTGTAAAATTTAATGTTGCAATTATAGGGTGAAAAAAGAATTATACTTCAATAAAACTGTGACTAATTTGTCATGAATCAAAAGCAACAAGGATGAAGGTGAAACAGAAAGAAAGAAGTTTGAGCAACATCACTTTGGATCAGTAAGCTGCTGTCAAATCAGATTGAACCCCCAGCACAATATCAAGGACATGGAGTCTTACACCACACAGTACTGTGCTAGCATTCAAAACAGCACAATACCAAGGACATGAAATCTTACACCATACAGTATTGTGCTAGCATTCAAAGCATAAGTGTTTTACTTCTACACCAACAGGTCACTTGACTACTAACCTATAAGTAAAGGCACACGCCCAGCCTAACTCATAGGCCTGCCGCATGATAAAACCTCCAAACACCTTCTTGAACCTGTTTCTGTGCTGAGAAATTAGCTACATAGTTAGTCTGCATCAAACAGACCCAAAGCTTGAGATGGTATACAAACTAGGCATTACAAAAAAGTTCTGCTGAGCTACAAAAAAATATTAATAAAAGGCAGACATTTGAAGTAGTCACATTTTCACTTTTAAAGAACATTGTTACACTATATAGGACAAGAAATATCAAACATCCTAATAGTCATCATGTTCTGCTGTTTTTTATAGCATTTTATGGCAGAGGACACAAAAAAGATTAAAAATAAATAAAAATAACTAATTTGTTTAACATGCTCTATGATGGAACTCAATGACAGGTCCCACTTCTGTGAACCTTCATGCATTTCAAAACCTTATCTTGCTCTGAATAAACAGACATACCTCAATAATCAATGGTTTCTTATGCACTACCACTGACATCAAAGTGAGGACCTGCAATACTCAGTAAGCATTTTTCCAATGCCAGGTACATTTGTAACAGTAAACCTTGGCCATTCTGACACAATTCATTAACATGAATAAAAAATAATACAAAGTCAATTAACTCAACCAAAGAAATAATGACACAATGAATGCATCAATGATCTGAAAACCTGTGGTGGGACTCCACATTAGGTGGTCATTCATAAATTAATGCTGCAGCAGGCTCCTGCACCCCCCAGTGTCTTCTGGTTGTCTTGGAGCTCCTATGCCACCAGCTTCAAGGCTCAGGAGGTCAAGATGGTGGGAATGAGGACAGAGTACCCATCTTTCCACCTTAATCAATTAATTGCACAGGTCTCTTCATTCCACAAAGACATCATTGTTGACATCAATGGACTACTAAGAGAGGGAAAGAGAATGTGTGTGTGAATACCTCAGGATGGCAGATGATGAGATTCTTGAGCTTGGTGTCCTCCATCCACACTGAGTTCTCTGGCTCCTTCTTGGAGGTGAAGGACAACTCTTTGGGATTGGCCAGTGACATGAACAGCTCATGAACTAATGTCTTTTCTGCAACCAAAAGACGTATTAGGATATTTTTCCTGCCTTATCATATCTATTCCCATTGTCAACTGTGAACCTTTCTAACTCCAGTAAACAGCAAAGCATTTTAATTTATCCTTTTCTCAAATTTCTCACCTATTTTCTCTTATCCACTCCCTCACTCTCCCACATCTATGCATACATGTTTCTGTAACTCATCCTTTATGGCCCACCTGTCTCCTACCACAGACCTGTTTCGTTGGGAGGGACTCGGAACAGACTCTCCTCCTGAAGCATCTTGCGGTGTAATTTGTTCACCTCGCCTGCCTGGTATATTCTCTTCTCCTCTGGGGTTTCACACACCAGAGGATTGACTACAGCTGAGCCTTGATTCAGCGGATCACGGGCAACCATCACAAAGACTGCCCGTGTTACCTGTCAAATTATCATCTTGTGAAGAACACCTTTTGATACATATTCATATACTACAAAGGCCTGTATTCAGAAACACTTTGCTCTCACCACAACATTTTCAAAGGCCACAGAGATTATTAGGTACATTCTCAAAACTGTTCCTCCTTTCACTTATGTAGAAATTTTGTTAATCTGTCACTAAAACCTTAAAAGCACCTTTAAAAACCCATGTAGCTTTGACCAAACCCTTTTGAAAGTACTAAGGATGTGCTCCAAAGTGTTTCAGAAAATTAAGCTAAATGTGAAAAGTGTTATCAGATCACTAAAACCTGCATTGCATTGACTGACACTGACACTACATTGTCCTTTGAACAGTTAATTCCATAAAAAGAACTATCATATTGTATTCCATAAAAAGAACTATCATATTGTTGCTATAACACCAGTATGGCAAGTAAACATATCACATTCTATCACGATGATTGTGAAGTCATCATCCATGAAAAGATAAACAAAGATTACATTTGGAGGATCAAATAAGACCATAAATAGATGTGCTGGTCTTGAATGGTGTTACTTTTATTAACATACTAACAAATATCCCTGTTCCTTATGTGACCCCTATCACTTAAATTAACACTGATGGTGGTGGTGATAATCATGAAAAGAAGAAAATGGTCAAGAAAGAAATGTATAATAGCAGGTACAGGGGAGTCCTTGATTTATATCGGAATTCCATTCCTACGGTGCACGTGACACAATTTTTGCTGTAAGTCGGAACTCATAAGTACCCTCACCTACACTCTCAAGTGGTCTCAAACAATCTTTTAGCCTTCTCCTGAATCAACATAAGGCTCACTGGGATACACCGTTGATGCTGGTCTTCCAGCCAAAGCACAAATAATCTTTCCATCTCAATAATGAGACCACTACACTGCTTTGCAATCATAGTTGATTTTATAGGTGCAGATCCTTTCACATTTTCAAGTATATGCTTTTTATCAATGATGGTCATTGAGATAGTCGTGCAACACAGGCCAAACAACTGGCCAATGTTCATCAGTGTTTTGCCCTTTTCGAGCATTTTATTATATCTAGTTTCACAAAAATGGAGATGGCTTTCCTTTTCTTCAAAGCACTGCCATCAGAAGAGCCATAATGAAGGGCAAAAAGTTCCCAAAAAGACAAAACAAATGACAGAAAGCAAATGTAGAACAATCCAAAATGGCATACAACCAGCAAATGTAAACAGCAAGCTCTTGCACTCCCCAGTGTCTTCTAGTTGTCTTGCTCCCATGCCATCAGATTCCTATCCACTCTTAAGCTGTTGATACAACCCTGCACTTTTCATTGTTTTTTCATAGACATCTAACCCTTCAGGAAGTAAATAGTTCATGCAGGGAAGCCACAGAATGCCTGACTTCTGATCTCTCTAAAATTTCTGATTGGGGTAGAGCAAACTTAGTATTGTTCAATGCTTCAAAAACTCAATTCCTCCATCTATCAACTCAGCACAACTTTCTAGACAACTATCCCCTCTTCTTCAATGACACTCAACTGTCCCCCTCTTCTACAATGAACATCCTTAGTCTGTCCTTTACTTATAATGTAAACTGGAAACTTCACATCTCATCTCTAGCTAAAACACTTTCTATGAAACTATGTCTTCCTCAGATAGTGCTGCATGATGACATATTCATAAATTTATGGGAGATGGCAACATAACCATGAAACACTGTACTCGTAGGTCGAGGACATTGTAAACTGAGGACCCCCTGTACATCCCTAACCTGCATGAAAAACAAGTATATTCCCACCTGCCTCCAGGCATTGTCCACTCTCTGCTCTACAATGATGACTGTTTCAAGCGAGGAGCGACCTGCCCAGGACACGTGGCCAGAGAGACGAATGTCCCTATCAGGATGCAAGGACCAGCCTCGGCTAAAGTCAATGCGATCCACCAGTGCTGTCACAATGCTGTAGGGACTTGGCAAGTCTGGTGTTTGATGCGGGTTCTTGATGTGTTTGTAACACAGCCACACTTCAAGTGAAATTGAAAATACTATTTAAGTCTTAGGCATTTTACAAAGTTGCATTCATGCAAATATAGTTTGATTAACTTGCTATGTTAAAAAAAATTTCCCTTATCCTGATTCTTAAGTAGTAAATTCTCATTACATACATATAAATATCTTATTTTTCATACCTCACAAAGATATTGAAAATAAAAAATGCAGGTCTGCAAGTCTGTGGTATAAAATTAAAAAATTAATGATGCAGGCTATCTTTCCTGTGTTTTGTAACATTCCAGGAACATTATTCATGTTCAAAGCAACATATCTTACCAAATATAATAAAATCTATGGGAAAATTTTCAGTCATGAAAACTAGATTTAAGTACACACATACCTGTCCAACTATATACAAAGGATTACTCTATGTAGTTTTCACAATAAGCAAATAGCCTAGTTTGGATATAACCTAGGTATTCACTTGTCACATCCTATGCACAGTACAGCCCACAGGTCCACACTCACCAGCAAACACATCCAGATCTTCCAGGAGGCGGCCTACCCTCACACCGCCCATGAAGGTGACGTACTTCTCTCGCAGCCTCTCTTCCGAACCTAGTGGAATAATGGCACTGTCCCAGCTGTCCTGCAATGGAGTGGTACTACCAATACTATTTCCTTCCTTTCATAATACATGAATTTCAGTGAATGTTGCATCATCACATCAGATAACCTTTAATAGATGTAACTAAAATTACTAGACCGGCCTAAATGCACCAACAGAGTGATTTCTCAATTTACATGTCTTAGAGATACTTGAAATGTATCTCTTGTAAACCTATGGTGGTGCAGTACTATACTACAACAGTAAAAGGCAGAATGCCTTTGTCACACTAAGCAGACTGCAGAATGAAGGATAAAGATGCCTTATGTTTGTTATCCATAACTATCATGATCCTATGAAAATGATGACAGTATAAATGATATGAGGATATGGATAACAGACACCACACACAAGCCACACACCTTCATGGTCCGAGTTGGAAGTTCATCCTGGGAGCACGGCAGCAGCAGAAGTAGATGGCTGCGGTCCACAGTCTCTGTGAAGCTGCGAGCCGCACCAACCTTACTCGTCAGGTTGCTTATTACTAAGGCGAGATTTTAGAGAATTATAGAAGTTTCATCATCACTGCCTTATTATGACCCATTAGGACCCAAGGCAGTTAACTAGCTTACCTACTGACTGACTTTAATAATATAAGTTAAACAAATCTGTTAATTCACCTTTGAAGTTTTTAGATGTATAAAACCACAATGACAAAGGCTTACTAATAATGTTAATTCCATATATAACATGAAAATATTTACCATCCCTAATTGTCTGTGTGGGTGTGTCGCCAGCTTCCGGCATGTGCAGGAACCTTATCCCTGGTGCTGCTGCCACTGAGGGGTTGGGCAAACAGCCTTCACTGGCAATTTTTTTCATAAACTTGGACCCATTTCTACAAAAAAATAGGAGTTCTGAGTTTTAGAGAATAGACACACTGCCATTCTAAAGCTGCAAGTAGGGTGTTCTGTAAGGAGGATCTTTTTCCTAAATCTAAAACAAATTAAAACTTACAGTTTTGAGTAAACGACGTCGATTAGTAAGTTACGAGGTTATAATCTAGTTTTATATTTAGTTTAGAAACTTGAATCATTACTTAGCGTGAGGGTAGTGAGAAGACCTCCTGTGTGGATAGATGATGCTTTGCTGTCTGTGGCAAGGCTTTTTAAAGATTCACAACTTAGTGATATAAAGAGTTTGCACTTGTTAAACTTTCAGTAAAACGTCGCAATGAACTATACAGTCTCCAAAACTTCCCTTAGACAAGGTGTAACCTGAGGAAAAGTTCCTTGTTAGCTGTCTAACAGATCCTTTTAGTTATATTTGACAAAGGCTTGTGATGATCTAGATTTGATATTTTATGTACAAGACTAATACTAACCTATATGATTGGGGAAGCACGCGTGACAGCAATCCAAGACTCATTTTGTGTGCAGGAAGGTGAAGGAGCGAGGCGTGCAGGCATTGGGTGGTGTGGCGCTTCAATGTCAGCTGATCGCGGCTACCTGAGGCTGCCTCCCTCCTTCAGTGTCTTCATTCATTCGGTCATAATCCAATATTTGATAAAATTAAGAGATTATACAAATACTCTGATTACATTCTAGCCGAAGACATTTTAGTGACCGTAATAAAATATTTTATCTCAGACTTTTCATATTTTCCGTTAATTCTCTGTTTTCTCCTGATTATCTGTGACTGAAATATGGACATCAGATATGGACATTATATGTATATATCCATTTCTATTCCAGTTCCAGAATTGGTGGATAGAGAGCAACCACTATTCTGAAGTCTGATAATAATTTCTTTCCAACACCACCTTTGATTGGAATACAAATAAGGATTTTTTTTTTTTTTTACTGATGTACCTGGGTACCACATAAATTTTCCAGATATTTCTTTTTATTGCAATTCCAGAGAGAAATAGCAGGAAGACCAATAGTCGTTTATAACAACTGCTTCCTTCCAGTTTCACCTTTGACTTGAGTGAAAACATGGATTTCTCTTATTTTACAGATATTCCCGGGTACTATATCAATTTTCCATATATATTTATTTTTATTGCAGTTCCAGAGAGGGCTGGGACGGAGGGCCATCTGGCGGCGAATGGTGGAAGTGGTGGTCCCGGGGTGATTATTGCACGTGTGGATATAAGCTCTGCCTGTTTGTCTTATTTCCAAGCAAGTACTGAATTCCCTTTCACTCCATAAGTCTATATTTAAGAGTGAGGTGTGTGTGCGTGTACTGACAAAAGGACATGACTGAAGGTTGAGTGGTTACTGAGATATTTGCTGTGAGGAGGGAGGAAAGTAGGCCACGGGAGTCTGCCATCAAAATGCGGGTGTCACTTCCTTATTTAGCGTTCACTGCATCATTTACCGGGATCGATGGTGGCAGTGTGCAGGCTTAGGAAGAGTTACTGTGGTCTGAGCGTAGCACGTGTGAAATGTTTACCCAAATGAAGAAGATTGGATATCCAGAAGGCGGGAGGGTTGCGTCATGCCTTTGTTGTAGAGAAACCAGTTATTTAATGGAAAATCTGGAATACTGGACGTTTTTTTTTTTTATTAATTCAAGCACGTATACATGCAATTATCAGTAGTGAAGGATGGAATTAGTGATCTAAAGTAACTAGAAAGGTATATTTTAGTGTATAGTATTGTTGTAGCAAGGTCAACGTGGCCGCTATTGCTGGACTGCCATGACGTAATGAGTGACCGCGGCCTGGCCCTGGTGTGGCCTTTGCCCGGCCCTGAGTGACTCTAGACCGTCCCTAGACTAGTTCCGGTCCCTTTTTTAAGTCATGTTGATTGATAAATAATTTAGATGTAGTGGTTTCCAATTTCCATGACACCTGCATGAAATGATCCTATTTTTTTTTTTTCTTTTAACTTCTGACATTCCACGTGACCAGAAATGGGTGAGGAAATTTGTTTGTACCAGTTATATATGTCTGGGAAGTATTTACCTGTGTGAGTGATGAATGTAGGACAGTACAAGTAGATGTAGATGAAGGTAAAAGATCACAGCTACTGCATCATCAGTACTGCCAACAGCACACACCATGCAAGGTTACCAGGTAGTTATCTTTGTTTAGGTACATGAATGCAAGATGATTCTATACTTAACTTGTGATAGTTGTGGAAAGGAGTGAGTAGTGTACATTAAGGTATTACTTCAAATTTACACTCATACTCCACAACATTGTTAATGTGATTTTTGCATACCTTACTGGATTCTAAGAAACCTAATCTCAGAGTTTCTGTAGGAAATCCATGGTTTTTAAAATAGACACAGGCACTTCCCCAAAAAATTCCCTAGATCCTATCCTTTAGGATAGATTAGGTAAATACCCCTGAGGGGGTTTGAGGAAGGCACAAGCCCTGACTAGGTTAGCTTAGGTTAAATTAGTATCTCTGGAGGGGGCTAGGGCAATGCAGCCCCCCCCCCCACCCACTAGGTTAGGTAGGATAGGGGATTATGGTATAAATTTAAACATTTACCTACTTTAATTTTCTCTCTCTCTCTCTCTCTCTCTCTCTCTCTCTCTCTCTCTCTCTCTCTCTCTCTCTCTCTCTCTCTCTCTCTCTCTCTCTCTCTCTCTCTCTCTCTCTCTCTCTCTCAGCAACTGGTCATGTTAAATTCATGACCTGAAATAGGTGGTTCTTTGCACCATGGATACACATTTCTTTACCCCTCAACCTTTTAGGTTAACATTGCAATAATTACATTACAAGTCAGTTGGTGATATTTTCTTATAATTAAGCATTGCCTCAGATATTTTCTTGGATAAACTTACTAATGATCTTTTGTAGATTTCAGATCAAGATGCCTTCTGACGCCAAAAAGAAGCGAGAACAGAAGAAGAAAGAGGCAGCCAAGGCCAAGCAGAGTGGCAAGAAAATTGAAAATAAAGAAGAGAAAGAGGTGAGTCATTCACATTCTCTGTCATGGAGACTTGTTACTTACTATTTACTGTAATACAGTAAAATCCCTCTTATCCAACGTCAACGGGACCACCGACATGCTGGATACTTGAATATTGCCGGGTACTTGAATAGAAGTGAAATTATGTCCACAATCACCACCCTATACTCACGCATCTTACCATAACAAAGATCAGCTGATCGCCGTGCCGCGCGTCGCCACCCACGCTGCCACCTCACACTCACCAACACACAGTTGTAGCATTGGGCCTGTAATTGTGACTCCTGATCTTTTCAAGCTGAACCACTCGTATAACACTTTGTCCATCATTTCACCACAATGATACTGCACTGTGTGACGATTTTCCGCTGCCTTTGGGGTGTCAGTGGCTTTCATGTAATCCCGCAACTTTTTCGTTTGGGATTTAATGTCATAAATAGTTGATGAGCCCACACCATATTCCACCATTAGTTGCTGTCTGCTTTCACCTCTCTTAAATCATCAACAAATGTCTACCTTCTGCTTAAGTGTAAGCACAACACGCTTCCTCTTTTTTACAACTTAAGGCATGATGAAGGTGTCAGGCGATAAACAGTGCACACACGGGACTGAGTCACTGAGTAAACACAGTGCAGTGGGCCACGGGTGGCGTGAAGCAGTGTGCTCTGGTGGCGAGGGGACAAAGTATGCCTCGCACGGGAATTTTAATCGATTTTATGAGTACACATTGATTTTTTATTGATTTTAAGGCTCGGGGAAAAATGTGCCAGATACTTGAAGCTGCCAGATGAGAGGGATTTTACTGTACTTCCTGATAGTAGGTTAGGGGAAGAAACAGGTCTCATATTTTATAGCTCTAATTAATAAGGTACCCAAACCATATAAAAGTAAATAACCATATATGCACACCATGGATCAACAGTAATGACTTGCATGGATGTGTAATCCTTCCAGCAACCAAAGGACAAGGGAACTGCCAACAATACCAAGAACAACTCCCGTGAAACCACCCCACTGCAGAATGGCACTGCAAATGGCATTGAGAAGCTCAGTGCAGAAGGTCAGTGATGTGGGAAAAAATGTGAGCTGTAAAGGAAGAATACTTTCTCTCTCTCTCTCTCTCTCTCTCTCTCTCTCTCTCTCTCTCTCTCTCTCTCTCTCTCTCTCTCTCTCTCTCTCTCTCTCTCTCTCTCTCTCTCTCTCTCTCTCTCCATGACTTTTCTGAATGTTCTTAAAGTGGCTTTTATGATACAACCTTAATGTGCTTTTAGTATGTGATTGTAATTTGGCAATTTAGCTGAGATATGATGGTCATGTTATAAATAGCACTTGAAATTATCCTTAGAAGCCTTTAAGCTACCTTTCCTCATGTACCTTTCTAAATCATGATTTCAAGACTATAATTGTAATAAGTTTATAAAATTTATTTGAAGTTGCTTAACTTAATGCTCATACTTGTCTATCATAGTGACTCTTCTAGAGTCTAAGAATTGTTGAAACATTAGGGACAAAAATATCAAGTAAGCTGACAGTAACGCGGGTTTGCAGAGATCCTTTGCCGCAAGCTTGAGGAGGACATGCGCATTGCCAGTGAGGCACGCTCCTGCACTGGTGTCTTGGGCATTCACCCACGTGCTCGGGACATTAAGATTGACAACTTCTCCATCACTTTCCACGGATCAGAGATGCTGCAAGACACCAAGCTGGAGTTGAACTGCGGGAGACGGTAATTTTGCATTCATTTTGTACCCAGGAAGACCATTCAAATGAGCAATATTATTGTAAATGTATTTTGAATAATATTTTCATGGCATTCATGGATTTATAAGTTTTGGTTAGTCTGTATGGATTAAACCATTAGTCACGTCCATCCACTCCTGACACCAAAAAACTCCATACCATTGCTGAAGTAATATGCACAGAATTAGGTTGAAATGATTGTTGACAAAAGTAACATTATAGTCCAAGACACAATGCAAGGATGAACATGCATTTCAGTACTGCTATAAAAATCCCTGTTATTTTCAGGTACGGCTTAATTGGTGCTAATGGATGTGGAAAATCTACTCTATTAGCAACCTTAGCCAACAGGGAAGTTCCCATCCAGAAGCACATAGATATTTTCCACCTAGTGCGGGAGATGCCAGCCTCGGACAAGACTGCTCTTCAGTGTGTCATGGAGGTGGATGAAGAGAGGATTCGCCTTGAGTCTTTGGCTGAAGAATTAGTTTCCAGCGAAGATGATGGTAAACTTGTTCTCCTGTTCTCCATTGTATTGCTTCTTGAATTTATTTTTTGTACAATGACTGCAAAAAAGAATCAACAAACTAAATATTAATTAGAGCACACTGATAAACTAAAACTTTGATTTACAGCAATGGGAGATATCAGAAATTGGTACATTGTCATGTATGTCATCTCAGTTGACCTGAAGATTTTTTTTTTTTTTCTTTTTTTTCTTCTCTCTCTCTCTCCACCCCACAGTAACTGTCAAGCATAGCAGGGGAAGAAAACTCCTGCACTCCCCTGCCCATTTCCCTCTTGGTGCGAGCCTCTCATTTCATTGGTCTTATTTAATTCTCCTTACAGTATAATGGTTCCTGGCAAGCTTAACAATGAAGGAAAGAGTGTTGTGATGGTGTTTGTTCAAGCAGGGCTTTGTGATTGTAAGACGGGAAGGGAAGGAAGAAAGGAAGATTAGAAGCAGCTGTCACACAGGTGGTGAAGGTTGTACTAGCGCTGGGAACAAGTGTCACTCCCTGTCGCCTTGCAGCTCACAAACCTCTTCTGATTAAGAGAATGAGGAAGCAGTGACTCAGTTTTTGCAAAGCTTATATCCTATCAACTTATAATTCTTTCATCTATCTTAGTTTTTTGTCTAGAGCCTTTCTTTCTCTTGGGAGTGACACTTTGTTTCAGTTGCTGGTGAAGCCTTTGCCCCCATGTGGAGACTGCTGCTGATGCTGGTGCAGCCTTTGCCTCCATGTGGTGACTGCTGCTGATTTTCTTATTTTCCTTCCAGTCTCACAATTACTGATCCCTGCTTGAACAAACACCATCACAACACTCTTTTTTTGTTGTTAAACTTGCCAAGACCCATAACAATGTAAGGAGAATTAAATGTGATTGATGAAATGAGAGGTTCATACCAAGGGAAAATGCACAGGAAAGGTTTTCCTCCCCCACTGGTGACTTATTAAAAACTGAACGTACCATCTTGTGGGCATGCGAGTTGCTGTATGTGACATTTTACCACTTTTGATACCTCCCACGGCTGTAAATCAAGCATTGAAGCTTTGGTCTATGGGTGCACTATGATGTTTACAGTTCATTGATATTTTTAGCAGCCATTGTATTTAGAAATTGACTTTATCATATGTTATTGCTTGTCACACATCAGTAGATCAGATTTATACATACATAACATGTACCAAGGCTGTCTCTCCAAGATTAATTTGATTTCAAAATTTAATTATTTACAGAGGCCCAAGAGCAGCTGATGGACATATATGACCGCTTGGAGGACCTTGGAGCTGACCAGGCTGAGGCCAAGGCTGCCTTCATCCTGCATGGTCTTGGCTTCACCCATGCCATGATGGAGAAGAAGTGCAAGGATTTCTCTGGTGGCTGGAGAATGAGAATTGCCCTGGCCCGTGCTCTGTATGTCAAGCCTCACCTACTATTGCTGGATGAACCCACCAACCATTTGGATCTGGATGCCTGTGTGTGGCTGGAAGGGGAGCTGGCCAAGTACAAGCGCATCCTGGTCATTATCTCCCACTCCCAGGTGAGGTTGACAGACAGATGGACATAAAATTATAATTTTAATATTTTTTATAACTAAGTTCTGAGGGTATTTTTCACAATACCTGAATATATTATGCTTTATTCTGTTGATAAATTCACTACCATTTTCTCAAAGCTGCTTGCATCACATCCAAGGACATTTCCAGTTATTTCTTATACTAAGTTTTCTGTTTCCTTGTCTCCACATTCTCTCAGGACTTCCTCAATGGCGTGTGCTCCAACGTGATCCACATGGACAAGAAGAAATTGAAGTATTTTGGTGGTAATTATGATGCATTTGTAAGGACACGTCTTGAATTGCTGGAGAACCAGATGAAGCAGTACCAGTGGGAGCAGGACCAGATCGCTCACATGAAGGTAAACCTCAATGTCCTGTTTAAACTGTTTCATTGGTGACTTACTCTTACCAATGCAATGGTCAAATTTTATCCAAGCTTCTCTGATGAGTAGAGGTCTCTGAAAAGTCGCTATTTGTTTTGGCCTATACACTATGTTGCTCTTTTCGTCCGTCTCAATCTTTTACCCTTTTCTCAGGTATTACAACCCACACCACTGCCTCCTTTTTATAGGGCTGCCTTCATATTACTTAGCATTTTCAGTATTCATCTTCTTATTTTATTTCTCATTTTCTCAAGTGACATATCCACCTAGGATGCTGCATTTGGTCCTGCACACCTTGTAGCATAGTGTACAGAAAACTTGTTGGTGGTCATGCATCAATACATCATCTCTTTCAGAACTACATTGCTCGGTTTGGCCATGGCTCAGCCAAGCTTGCCCGACAAGCCCAGTCCAAAGAGAAGACCCTTGCCAAGATGGTTGCTGGAGGACTCACAGAGAAGGTCTCTAGGGACAGGTGTCTCACCTTCTACTTCCCGGATTGTGGAACGATTCCTCCACCAGTAAGCACAAGCTTTGTTATGCAAGTTTCATATATTACTCTGTTCCTGTTATTCTTCACTCTATCAAGTCATCATAGTAACATTTCAGTAATCACAGACTGAAGAATTTAAAGCATCACAAGTTTTTGTTTTATCTTCAATAATATATCCCTTCCAGGTCATCATGGTGCAGAACGTCAGTTTCCGGTACAGTGACAACACACCTTTCATCTACAAGGATCTGGAGTTTGGTATTGACCTGGACACAAGGCTGGCTCTGGTGGGGCCTAATGGTGCTGGCAAATCAACACTACTCAAGTTACTCTATGGTGAACTGAACCCAACCACTGGCATGATTCGCAAGAACACCCACCTCAGGATTGCCCGCTACCACCAGCACCTGCATGAGCTTCTGGATTTGGATGTCTCACCCTTGGATTACATGATGAAACAGTTCCCTGAGCTTAAGGAACGAGATGAGGTAACTCAACTGTTTTGTGGAATTAATTTGGTGGGCCTTAAGACTGTCCCTTTCCACCATGGGCAAACAGGGCCAAGAGTATGGATGATGTGTATATGAGTGTGTGGTGCCTTGTCTGGGCCACCCCATATGGGATTTCTAGCCTTACATATAGATAGATGTATTTTTATTTCAGCAATGAGTCTTGACATGACATAACATCACATTTCAATTACCCCCTTTGAAGAGGGATCTGAACCTTGCACTTAGATTAATTACTTTAAGCAGTGCAAGTTTGAAAGTATCAGTGAGGCTTCTGTCAAAATCTCTACATCAGATAAGATAATAGACCTTTTTCTTTCATTGTATTTTGTTAGATTTAGTTTTCTTTGTGAAACATATCCAAAATAATGCTCAGTAGATTAGCCTTGCTGCTGGAGGTTTACAGTGCAGCTTATCTCATATTTGGACACAATAGATGGAGACTTTTAGCTCCATATGATACATATCTTGTACATATCACATATATGATGCATTTCTGTTCCTCCAGGTGCGGAAGATCATAGGTAGGTATGGCCTGACGGGCAAGCAGCAGGTGTCACCCATCCGCCAGCTGAGTGACGGACAGAGGTGTCGTGTGGTGTTTGCCTGGCTGGCCCACCAGGCGCCCCACCTTCTGCTGCTGGACGAGCCTACCAATCACCTTGACATGGACACTATTGATGCCCTGGCTGAGGCTGTGAACGACTTTGAAGGAGGCCTTGTGCTGGTTTCCCATGACTTCAGGCTAATTTCTCAGGTTAGTACAGATTATGTTAGAGATTTGGGTACATATTACTGGGAAAACTCGAGCCTTGTGTAAGAAATGCATGAAAAAGAAAAAAAGAAAATCGGTGAACTGTTTTGACAGCTTAGAAATGTTAATTGTCAGGTATAATAAACATTGATAAACAGGTTTGCATTTTCATCACTCAGGCTTATACAAGGTTAGAGTTTTCTCAATAGTACATACACTTAGTGCCTTGTCTTTTCATTGGGTACTAATTACACAAGAAGGGATCTCAAACCCCTTGGCTTTGTCACTTTTTTCCTTCCATAATGTGCAGGGAATACAGTGGCAATATTTTTGTCCCCCCTTCACCCTCAGGGAATAGAGATTTAGAAGTTTATCTGATATTTTTGTCTTTCATTTGCCAATTTTTCCCATTATTAATTACTAGGTTTTACTGGAATGCATAGATATCTGATAAAATACCAGTGGCCATTTATTTGTTCATCAGTGGTGTTCATGGAATATTAAAGTAATTTACAATGAAAGCCTCAGTTTATGATAAGATGTAATTTATGATCATATGAGTTTTTAAAGGTATGGATTTGTTTAATTTTCTCTTGTTTGAAATGATGAAGGATCACTGCTTGTCAGGATTTGTGTTAATATTTGAATTTTCAAATGATGTGCAGGTTGCTGAGGAGATATGGATCTGTGAGAACCAAACAGTCACCAAGTGGGAGGGAGACATCCTTTCCTACAAGGAAATGCTCAAGAAGAAGGTAATGAAGGATAATGAGAAACGAAAGAAAATGTTTTAGGTGAATATTTTTCCAAATGACATTTACTTTTTTTTTTTTTTTTTTTTTTTTTTTTTTTTTTCCTCCAAATAACAGATATAGACTGATCTTTTAGCATTTTTCAAGCTATAGTTTTGAAATACTAAAAATCTCATTTATATGTACAGAAAATGTGTATTGTTATACTTCCAGTATGTTAATTTTTTTTATCCTTGAGTTAACATTTAACATTTGTTTTATCAGTTTTTATCATTGCCATGTCCTGATTATGATTCATGAATATCGGTCCTCTAGACACTCCACTACTTTTGAACAGACTACAGATATATACCAACAATTTTTTCTTCTTATTTTCCCTTCATTAGTTTCTATATGAATATTTCCATCCATATCCTGATGAAACATGTGTAGGCCTGCTTTTATGTGTTTATTCTCTTAGAGCCTTGTGACATGATGCAACATAAACCTATGTTTTCATATCAGGGAATATATATTTATATAATGTTGGTTTTGTACTACTTGCACTTATACCTCCATGCCCAGCATCCCTTAATATGTCAAATTTTACTGAAACTTTACAACCACAGTGATTTCTCCTCATGGATAGTTTATAGAAAGGTAACAGTTACTGTTGGTGTATTATTTGATTCTTGAATCTTGCATCAGGCTCAAATTTGCTCCAGGTATGATAAATTGTTGAGGTTTGGCAACAGCCCAGTGCTGTGGCCAGAGTTTAGTATGTAGTCTACAAGGTTCCTGTTATGTGGCTCATGTGTGCTTTAAAAGTTAAAAAAATTAACCAAGTGTTAGCACAAATTATTTTTCTTCAGTCTTCATTTTGAGATGCTTTTCATAGAAGAGACAATGTGTTGTTCTCTTCGTTGCGGCTGTGGTGACCCATCATGGCTTGTAATGTGGTCTTTACTCTCTTTTGCTCTGGATTGCCTTGGATTACTTTGAACATTGAAATTTAGCTATCAGTCTTTTTGGTGCAAATATATATATATATATATACAGTTTGCATGCTTGGATACCAAAGTGACATACTAAAAATATGAATATTGAAATATACATAGAATATTTAAATGTTTGATATAAAACTAACTTGGATATACATTACATGTTCCATCATTGTTTCATCATTAAAAAAATTGTTGTCTGGAATGGATCACGTCTCCCAGACACCTTTACTGTTTTTCTGTTCTATTATCCTGAGGCCTTGCAGAATCAAGTTGTGATGAAAGATGTGTCAAGGCTGCCTGCTTACACTTGTTTCTGATGACAATATAAATTCATAACTGCATATTATGTACATTATGGATTGCACACTATGTAGTGCTGTTGTTCTGTAAAGTATTTGGCTTTAACACAGTGTTACTGTGAGAATCTATTAACATCCATAGGATGTGCATCTGTGCTCTTCATATAATATGGATACTGATAATGTTAAAAAAAAAAAATGCAATAAAATCTTAAGTAGAATTCTGCCTATAAATTTACCCAACTCCTCAGCAGTGAGGACACACTGAGAGCAACCAGACTGTTACTTGCTTCTCTATGAACTCATGGCATTCCATACCCTACTGCCACTTGTCTGTGTTGATGCAATGTTTGCAATTCTGCCACTGATTTCAGCAAGAATTACGATGCTGTCGTTGTTACTGGTTTGTATCTGCTAAGTCACTTATTACACTAATTATCTAAGAATGCCCATGCAAATCCTTGATGTGACCGTACAAGATTACTTAATCCTTTCACTGCGATATGAAACAAAAGCATCAGAAGTAATGTATGAAATCTTTGTAAGCATCTACAAGAAAGGAGGGGATTAAAAATAATAGATTTTGCAATTTCTAACCAGTTTGAAGATTGGAGGTGGCTGTAGAACAAATCAAGACGTCTCAGAGTGATAAGTAATTAGGGAAGGGTGTACCAAATAGTCAAAGAACTAAATTTATAATAATAAATAACAATATAAATATAAATAGTCAAAGGGTTGAGCTGTGATCTGTTCTTGAATTGAAAATCTGCCCTTGTAAGCCCTAAGGCTTACATTGTGTTTTATCACCAATTAAAAAGTATTGTAAAACCACCTTACTTGTTAGAGAGCCATGGGGGACAAAAACAATCTTAAAATGCACATATAAAACACCACTACATCTTCGCTAAGGGAGAGGTGGGTGAGGACTGCGTGGCGCTGAGGTGGAAGCGTCATCCCGGGTGGCGAGGCTAGGCGTGTGTGTGTGTGTGTTTGTGCGTAATCTAAGTGTAAGCATTTTTTTCTTATTCGTATTTTTTTTCTCTCTCTAGATAGTGTGTGTGTGTATGTTTAAACAAACTTAACCTAATTTCTTGAACTACAGGTGTGTGTGTGTGTAATAATAACAATGATAATAATAATAATAATAATAATAATAATAATAATAATAATAATAAACGGATTATTATGAATTGCAATTCATCATATGAATTGCAAGTTTGTAATTTATATAAAGAATTGCTACTGATGTACATGAACTATGAATACATTGTGAAAACCATGCTTTCAAAAGTTGATCCAAGATATCAACGTGAGTTCCTGATGCTAGAGCAGGTGTATTTGGGTGCATCTGTCTTAAAAACAATAACAGACAATCCAGAATTAAGCAAGCAAAAAAAGGAAATGTATGAGTTTCGCTTCCACTGCAGATTATTTTTGATAGTAGCAGCAGAACAGATCAGGAAGAGATTTAATTTCGGAGATGAAGTCCTTTCAAGAATGCATATGCTGGAGCCAGCCAGTGTTCTAGGCATCCAGGGCAAAGTGCAAGAGCAAAGTTTGGTGCCCCTCGCGACACACCTTCCCCGAATCATTGCCCAGGATGATTCTACCCTCCAGCAACTGGACGATGAGTGGAAGAAGCTTGCCGTAGAAGATCTGCCTGAATCCATTACCAACATGGCGAAAAAAGTGGACAAAAGGAATTACAACCAGCTTGATAAATTTTGGTGTGCCATAAAAACTCTGGAAGATAGTGATGGAAACCCCAAGTTTAAGCTTGTTTCAGACTTTTCACTAGGATGTCTTTCTTTGCCTCATGTTAATGCTGACTGTGAGCGCTGCTTCTGTAGTGTAAACCGTGTGAAAACAAAAGACAGAAATAAGCTAAAAACAGAAACCGTAAGAGACATCATCCTAGCGAAGCAGTGTGTTGCTTCCACATCTAGCAGTGACTGTACGACCTTCAAGCCATCAATCAAAGTCAATGATAAAAAACATGACATCAATTCCTCCAATGAAGAGAGTGCCGGGGCTGCTGACGACGTGCCGGATGTATATTTAGAAGAACAAGACCAGTAATCTCCTACATAGTAAGTAAACAACTTGACGAAGTGTCCTGTAGTTTTTCTCCAATTATTAATGATATGTATTTAGGAAAGTGTTTTGTTTGTTAAGGGCATTGTTGGTTTTTTTCATTGCGCGCGCGCACACACACACACACACTCTCTCTCTCTCTCTCTCTCTCTCTCTCTCTCTCTCTCTCTCTCTCTCTCTCTCTCTCTCTCTCTCTCTCTCTCTCTCTCTCTCTCTCTCTCTATATATATATATATATATATATATATATACGAGTATATATATATATATATATATATATATATATATATATATATATATATATATATATATATATATATATATATATATATATATATATATATATATATATATATATATATATATATATATATATATATATCTCTCTCTCTCTCTCTCTCTCTCTCTCTCTCTCTCTCTATATATATATATATATATATATATATATATATATATACGAGTATATATATATATATATATATATATATATATATATATATATATATATATATATATATATATATATATATATATATATATATATATATATATATATATATATATATATATATATATATACTCGTATATATATATATATATATATATTATATAAAACCTAAATTCTGCTGCATTTGGAAAGTGGCAGTTTTGCATATTTGGAATAATTACATATGTACGATAATTTTACCAGAAGTACAATAATTTCAACCTGTGTAGTACGATAATATGGCCAAAACAATCTGGCAACGCTGCTGAACGGTAGAATAAGTACTGTGATCACGTCAGCAGCATTATTAAGACGTGGAAGAGTGAGAGGGGAGGGAAATGGGACATAAGCAGATTGATATTATTCGAATAGGTTGGCAAGTTGTTTTAATTAGCTCATAGAAGCACAACGTTTATTATTTACTATTCTATTGTATCAAAAATGTGACTGAGCTGGATTAATGATAAAATGAGGGTGCACAAAATACAGCAATCGTGTTAGGTTGACTAAATTGCAGTGGTCACTTAGACAAACTGTATGTAATCAAGACCAGAAATGCCTACTACCGACATTTAGATGCTTTGCAGTGTTTGCACTATTCTACGTGCCTCAAACAAATTCAAGCACAGTTCTGTAGGGGAAAAACCCGCAGTTCACGATCTACTGAACATGTACAAACTTGATAACCCCATCACTTCTCGCACAATTACGAAATACATAAGCAAACCAAGGATCGTATTCTGAAACCCTTTGTTCTCTCACCACGACAATTTTCAAAGGCTACAGAGATAAGGAGCCGGGTTCTCAAGAGCGCTTCACCTGTTAATAATGTAGAAATCTTGTTAATTTGTCACCATAATAATAAAAAAAAAAATGAAATTCCCTTTATAGCTTCAACTAAAGCTTTTTGAAAGTAGTCGGGGTCCAGCGCAGAAACGTTTCGGAGTATGATCCCAGATTTATGAATAAAGACCTACGACATTTTATCTGTTTACGGCATAAGCACGTGATGATGATGGTTGAGTAACTGAAGATAAGGAACATATTGAATTAACCACGGTAAGACATTTCTGGCACGATAGGTGACTCCCCACCCTCGCGTCGGTAGGATTCATAGGCGGATGAGTCAGCGGGAGTGAGTCAGGCTTGGGGTGGGTCGCGACGGGGGCCAAGGCGGACGGAGCGACGGTGGCGGTGGTGGTGGCGTAATAAGTTCTGCTTTGTTGGATTTCAGAAGGAAATAAAACAATTATCTATGTTTCAAGAGTGTTTTACAATAATCTCTCTCTCTCTCTCTCTCTCTCTCTCTCTCTCTCTCTCTACCTGGTATGAATTTCAGAAGTAAGGAAACAAAGCCATTATCGTTGTCCCAGGAATGTTCTATAAGAAATTCTCTCTCTCTCTCTCTCTCTCTCTCTCTCTCTCTCTCTCTCTCTCTCTCTCTCTCTCTCTCTCTCTCTCTCTCTCAAGAAGTCAGAAAAGGAAACACTTCAAAATCCAGACATTGCTTTCCTCAAACAATAGCGTCAGACCCGTATAACATTGCGATTGACATCACAACTTCCTGTTATTATTTATATGTTGTGAATCTGACCGCCCTCCCCCACCAAAAAATAAATAAAATAAATAAATAAATAAATAAAAATAAATAAATAAATAATTAATAAATAAATAAATAAATAAATAAATAATAATAATAATAATAATAATAATAATAATAATAATAATAATAATAATAATAAATAAGATAAAAAAAAATAGAGGGAAAACAGCAAGATATTCAAAAGATGCCCCTTGGTTAGAGTTTTCGAGTCCATTTCCCTTCCTCGGATCGTGCGATGGAGGGAGGCTTGGGGGAAGTGGGGTGAGGAAGGGATGTGGGGTGTGACGCAACTGGAATTTCCCACAGCTAGCGAGGTGGACCGAGGAATATGAAGGGAGGGGTGATAGGGAGAAGAAAGAATAAGGATGGAGATAGGGGTAGTAAGAGGGGAGGAAAGAGAATAGGGAGGGAGGGAGGGGTAGTAGGAGGAAAAATAAAGAAAATGGAGAGATCAAGAGAGAAAGGAAGAAAAGTGTAACAAGTACTTGAAGCTACATTACCTTATTCTTAAAAAAAAAAAAAAATCTACTTCCCAGACGAAGTTTCTCTCTCTCTCTCTCTCTCTCTCTCTCTCTCTCTCTCTCTCTCTCTCTCTCTCTCTCTTCTTAATGCCATCATGTGTGTGTGTGTGTGTGTGTGTGTGTGTGTGTGTGTGTGTTCAAAGAAAATTGATGACACTACTGGTCATTACAGTAGTAATGACATTACTACTGTAATGACACCACCACCATCACCACCTGGACCCACCACTACCGTCACCATCTCCACCATCTTTACTCACCAGCACCTTCTGACTTCCGCCTTTTGTAAATAAACGTCGCAAACTCTTTCCGCGGACACGAAATTTGCGCATCACGCCACCTAACAGCGCTGCCACGGTCGACACAACTAAAAAAAAATCGAGAATGTGTCTGATTATCTTAAACACACACACACACACACACACACACACACACACACACTACTCGTATAATCCTCAACCCACTTACAGCTCACTCCGCAAACCCACACCACCCTTCACTCCACAGCCCACTCACGGCCCACACACAGCCCACCCACACCATCCGCGCACTTCACGGCCCTCTCATGGCTCACACGCAACCCACTCGCACCACCCTTTCACTCCAGCCCTTAGACCACACACGCACCTTGACGGCCTCCTTTATATCGCTACAATATTTTTATCTGCGAAGCTAAAGTAATTGAGTAAGTGATTAGAGAGCAAAAAAAAGGTTCTCAGAATATACTATTATCTACACACACACACACACACACAGTGGTTAGCACGCTCCGCTCACAACCAATAAGGCCCGGGTTCGAATCCCAGGCGCGGCGAGGCAAATGGGCGAGCCTCTTAATGTGTAGCTCCTGTTCACCTAGCAGCAAGTAGGTACGGAATGTAACCCGAGGGGCTGTGATCTCGCTGTCCTGGTGTGTGGCGTGTAAGTAGTCTCAGTCCTACCCAAAGATCGGTCACTATGAGCTCTGAGCTCTTTCTGTAGAGTAACGGCTGGCTGGATGACCAGCAGACGACCGTAGGTTAAACACACACACACACACACACACACACATACATTGTTTGAATCGTGTAATGCAAGGGTGATAACAGCATATCAGGAGAACTTCAATACTACTATTACTACTACTACTACTACTATTACTACTACTACTACTAATACTAATAATAATAGTAACAACAACAACAACAACAACAACAGTAACAACAACAACAATTGGTGAAAAATAAGTCCCGTTTGTTTTTTGTTTTTTTTGTCATGAGCAGTATTGATCATGAACGTAAGTGTTAATCTCTCTCTCTCTCTCTCTCTCTCTCTCTCTCTCTCTCTCTCTCTTAAACGTTTACTGCAATGATGATGTGGATGAGTGTGTTGCATGTAAGTGTATGTGTGTGTGAAGGAATGCAATACACGGCAGACAACACTGATTACCATGACAACGCAGTGATTTGATTCATGAATGGAGACGAAGAAAGAAAAGAAAAGAAGCAATTCAGAGATACAAAGGAATGCTGCCTATTTATTTAGCTTTCTTGCAGTAACCCCTGCGACTTTTCCCTGTATGTACGTTGTGGCAGGTCTGGATACACATAAACGTTTTATTTCCTGCAACCGTGATGCGAGAGCCATACGGGGTAAGTTAGTGTGTACTTTATGTAATGAACGTTTTTAACTGATAATACTCATGCCTTGCCTTATCAGGGGACGGAGAGGCCAGGAACAATATTAGTAGTGACAAACGTTTTTGTCGTTGGGTATCAAACATCTTAATTTCTTGTACTAGTATGCTTCTACCCGTAGCAAAGGGATTTGCAATGCGAGTTATGTGTTGGTACAGTTGTGTGTGTGTGTGTGTGTGTGTGTGTGTGTGTGTGTGTGTGTGTGTGTGAATTACTAATAAACAATGGGTGGTCTGTACAACCTTGAATCGTCGCATTTTTTTTTCTCCGCTATAATGTAGATGTGCGTGTTATACGTTTTTCATACATATAATGATGGATAAACACACACACACACACACACACACACACACACAAGGTATATAACATTCCACTTTGCCTTATGTGACGAATGCTCGCTAGATGAAGTTAGAACTGTATGTGCTGGTGGATTACAGTATGGATTCAGACATGTCTGAGTTTTCTTATTTTCATCGATACCATATCTTTCTCAGCATTTCCGTGGAAGAGATAACACTGATATGCAATGGTACAATAATAAATAGTCTTAATTTCATCTCGTCAACAACAGTTCGTATACGAGTTAAGTAATACATATGGAGCCCGTAGCATGACCAGCAGGATAGAAAACTATACAAGCTCCACATGACAAGGAGTGCCACTATCACAATAACAGGTAACGGCACTCTGGCATCCTGGTACATACGTGTCGTGAAGGGGGGGGGGATGATATCACACGTTACGACAAGTCTGGTACAGGTCCTTGTGTTGCCGACACCGCTCACGTCAGCTTAGTTATTGTACATCTCTTCACCCACATATATTTACTTCTCCCGTTCACCGTTAGGTGTAGATAGCAAATCATTATATCATTCAGTCACCGCTGGGTGAATGAGTGATTAACGTATGTGGCACCTGTAAGCATTGCGGAAATACTCAGTAACCCATCGTTGGCAACTAATCGCTACACGAGACGAGAGAAGAAACTCCCTCACCCGCTGTCTGCGTCACTCGCTGTCTCGCCCCGCTACGTGCAGGAAGCCACTTCTGATCGTCACTGCGGTGGTGCTGGCCGGTTGGTGTTGGTGAGAAACAAACTCGCCATCACTCCCTGGGGTCACAAGGAAGGCCAAGACAGGGAAGGAGAGGAGTCTGACGTGAGTGAACAAGGAAGACTGCACTCCTACATAATTATTCTACTTGACTGTTACAGGTCGTGCTTGCCAGATACAGTGTGTGTGTGTGTGTGTGTAAGGGGTTGAAATAAGCGTAATTGGACTGTTACCAATGTGAGGGAAGTTGTACACTACGTTTTAAGGATCATTATATATATATATATATATATATATATATATATATATATATATATATATATATATATATATATATATATATATATATATATATATATATATATATATATATATATATATATATATATATATATATATATACACACCTGTGAATTGAAGAGAAGCTAGACCACTTAGCAGTCTAAGTTGCAGAGTGAATGAATAAATGTGTGTGTGTGTGTGTGTGTGTGTGTGTGTGTGTGTGTGTAAGGCGTTTCATTCACCTTTGTAGAGTTTTGCAAATTTGTAAAAAAAAAAATTCCATAGCACCAGTCAAGTTATGGAGATTTAGTTTCTTTGAAGTAGCTACAGTTTTAATGATCCTATAATTGCTCTCAAATTTAAGAGATTTTCCTTCGAATCGTACGAACTTTAAGATTTCATGAAATTAAAGGAGTTCATGTTGTGCCATATGTAATCGTATCCTGTGTCTGAGATGGCATGAGAGTAGACCCTCGACAGGTATGGAGACGAGGGAACCTGTGGTACAGATTGTGACTACCAGACGCCCTCACCTGCGCGATGTCAAGGCCTGCGTGCATACATTCACCAGCAGGATGGATGTGTGTTATCAATGATGGGTATGTTCGTATTCAGGCAACCGGAAATGAGTACTGAAAACGAATTACTTTAACGTGCTATCTGTTGTAGTGACGCGAAGTAACTTGTAATAATGGTTGCTAACGTATATTCCTTGTTCAGAGGGTTACAGAGCATACTTAACGTTTATGTCGAGGTTGTTTGAAATATCATTGTGTTGAAAGGAAAATGTGACCAAGTTCACCAGCTCGAGTCAGTTAAGGAGCTCGCTGCAGCTGCAACAAAATTCTTTAAGTTATTTCGTTGGTATTCCTTTCTTGTTACGTGATGCATTCTAGTACATGCATGAAGGAACTGTAACAGACACCATGGTCAAATGTATTTATCTTAAAATGCAAGTGAAATCAAATTCGAAAATCTTTTGAGTTGATTGGTGACGAGAGTTAGGTTAGTAGTTAACCTGCCCTAGTTTCTGTGTAACAGCTACTAATTTCTCAACAGATTCCTTCGAGAAGATAAGTTGCATGGGATATATGTCTCTCCAGTTCTAACTCTGCCGAGGTTTGCACAGGTTCATGTGAGTTACCAGGGATCTAGAACACCTGGCCGGATTCAGCTTTGAGTGGATCGATACACCTGGATATCCATTTTCGAGCTCAGTAACTGCAATTACGTGAAATATATCGTGATGACTAGCGTGTAGATAACTACGAGTAGTACTCCCTGCTAATTATATATAAATCGTACTTATCTGTATAAACGGAGTTTCACTATAACATATACGCGTACATGAGGGATATAAGAGTCGCACAAGGCACTGTACGTTATAAAGAATGATTTAGCTTATAAATGTTTTATTTTCAGCCGTTGTATCAATCTAAACAAGTCACCACGAGTCACCGTGACCAGCCAACACCTGTGACCCATCCCTGGCCGTGCTAGATGGACGTAAGTGTCCCTCATCCCACTTACGACCGCCTAGCACGGTATGGGGCGGCGTCTGCACCGCCGATGGAAAGGAAACGTGGTATTGAGTGTAACCGCTCAAGATAAAGACCTAATGTTGGTCGTGAAAGTACAGTTGCGTGTTTCTCCAATCATATTGGTAAGGTAATTGACAAGCTTGTGAAATAAAGATATTGTATTGTTTCCTTTCACACTATCCCACGAAGAAGGAAGTTAATCCGATGATGACCTACTCTGGTTAAATAAATCATTTGAAAAACGAATCAAATAAATAATCAAAGTAACATTGTAAAGACTGATATGGACGTAGTATAGGCAATGTAATGCAATCATCCAAGGGACTGTATATAGTATATATAAAATATGTTAATTGAAACGCTATCTTTTTTTTCTCTTCCTCTGACCCCAGTAATGTACGTATGTGACATTGATACTGAAGTGGTATATGCACAAATGTGCAGGAAAGACGACGGATGAATACTTCAAATTTAGAAGTATTACTGGAAATTACTTTTAATTATATGGAATGGTTGAATATTGTAACCATTCTGAGGCATATTGTGGTAATACGTCATGACAGAGTACTTACTACCTGGTCATCACATAGTGAACACTAGGGTGACCGAGCTTATATTTCTGCGTGCTAATGGTCCTGCCCAGGGAATATAGAGGATGACAACACTAACTTAGTCACATACGTTTATTTCATTACACATACACACACACACACACACACACACACACACATATATACTCGTGTGTATATATATATATATATATATATATATATATATATATATATATATATATATATATATATATATATATATATATATATTTGTGTGTGTGTGTGCGTAATGAAATAAACGTATGTGACTAAGTTAGTGTTGTCATCCTCTATATTCCCTGTTGGAAAGTCAGACTGTGGGAAGTAAACACAGCTGCTAATGTCACCTGTGAGGCAGCCCACCAACCCCGCTACTTGAACCATGGACAGCAAGGATAAGGACCACATCTTGAGCCTGAAAGGTGCGTGTGGAGTCGAGATGGAGTGTAGGATAGCATATCTGAAAGCAGGAAAGGCATGAATATAAGTGAAGGTTGGGGTATAACTGGTTCTGTGTTAGGGGGGAGGGGTTGTCCGTGGCTGGGGCATTTTAAATTTGATAGTCTGGTCACTCACCTTCATACACAAATAAGAGCGAAGTGTAGTGTATCACACATGAGGGCAGGAGAGGTATTAATATGAGTGAAGGTTGGTGTATAGCTCTATGATATGGGGAGGAGATCTTAGCTGGGGCATTTGAAGTTTAATAGTATGGTTATTCGCCTTCATACACAAGTGAGGCCAAGTGTTAGTATATGTTAACAATAGTAAGGCTAATCTTGATAGCATGACCTCATCTGCTAGAGACCAAGTTTTCCTCTCCACAAAATATGTGAAACCACCACACAACCTAACCTAATATAACCTTAAGCAGTCACTGAGCCCATGTACTTTCCTCATTTCTCAATCTTAATATTGCCTTTGCTAAATTGCTTACATTGAATACATACATAAGTTTATTCATTTGTATTTCACAAACTGTGCATAATAATATTCATTAACTACAGCGTATGTGGTCTTATTATAGAGAATTGTCAAAATGGAGAAACTGGATTTGACTGACTGATCTGAGATAACAACATTGTGGTCATGTGGCATTAGGAGAAACTGAAAATTGAGTGCATGTCTCAGGATATATACTTTGCCCCACATTGCATACACTGCTGTCTTACCGTAATGTTAGGGTGTCATTATTTTATCTTTTTTTCTCTCTTTTTTTTTTATTTTTCATTCCAGTCTAATCCATCTTAGATACAGATGTAGAACCAGAGCACTGATAAGTACAAAGAATAACAATACACCTGATAGCAGTTTATGACATGGGAAGATATTCTAAAATGTATGTGAATCATTGATGTGAATGGTTAATGTTTGCAGTGATGCGGCTCACCAGACCCTCCCTCTTCACGGGTCTGTCTGTTGGCTGTGATGCGCGGGACTTGCCTGGAGAACACCTCAATGCTGATGTGCGGGCTGACATTGCCATTCCTCAGGGGCTGCCCAACACTGGCGTGGGACACATGCTGCTCCTGCCTCAGAGCTTTGGGTACTGTGTAGAAAGTGTGTGTGTGTGTGTGTGTGTGTGTGTGTGGGGATGCGGGTGGTATGAGTGTGTGATGCTTTGTCTAGACCATCTCATGTGGGATTGCTGGCCTGGTATATAGCTAAATTTATTTATTTATTTATTTATTTATTTATTTATTATTTTTTCAGGAATATATACTTGGGTGAGACATTTTCCTGCTGCCTATGTGTTCATAATGATGGGAAGGACACAGTGCGGGAAGTGTCCATCAAGGTGAGGAACACTTGCTGTCGTCAATATGGTTTTGTTACTCAACACATGGAAAAGATCACATGTACTTATATTACTACTTTCTTTTCAAAGTGGTGTGTTTTTCCAAAGATAATTTGGTAGTATTTTCACATTTTACACTGATGTGTAATGTATTCTGTATAAGTAACTTTAGGCTGTCTTTTGAGATAAGTAGACACAAATTTTAAGATGTTTTACTGATGATGCCATTGACTTTTTGGCTGTTTTTGGTAGAACTAAATACTACTATTTAAAAATTATGAAAGTGATTGTGGGAAGTTTTATTTTTTACTCTGAAATATATTAAAAAATACAATTAAGGTATAATTTATTTGATCCTTAAGGAGATGTTAACTTGTCTTAACCCTTTCACTGCTATTTTGTACTTCTTTCTTTAACTACTATTCATTCTGAGACATCTTTACTTGCAATACAGCCACCTCCAATCTTTAAACTCGATAGTAATTGCAAAATCTCTTCTTTTAATCCGCTTCTTTCTTGTAGATGCTTATAAAGATTTCATGCATTGCTTCTGGTACTGATAATTGTCTCGTATCACAGCGAAAGGGTTAAAATAATAATGTGTCAAGTACGTGCTTCCCTTCACTGGCCAGGCTGTGCTGCAGATGAGCAACCAGCGAGTGCCCCTACTGGGGGAGGACGACAATGAGATGCTGCACCAGTTGGAGGGCAATGAGACCATCAATGAGGTCATCCAGCATGAAGTGAAGGACATTGGTACTCACATGTAGGTGGTGCCTCTGGGCTTGTGCCTCTCAGGGTGGCTACAGTCTTATTTGTTGCAGGAATTTCTTGATTGTAATTTTCCACAAATTTCTTGAAATATTCGTAGACTTGTTAAAATTATTGATGAATTGATGGGATTCTATCTAACTAATTTTCTCTTGACACTTTCAGTGGGCTCCGGAATGTTTTTCATTCTTAATTATTTTATTTTTTCCATACTTTTTTTTTTGGGCTGAAATGATGATGATGATGATAATAAAACTAAGGATAGTCCTAATGATGATGACAAAGTACAGATAGATTTTTTTCTTTGTGTGTGTGTGTGTGTGTGTGTGTGTGTGTGTGTGTGTGTGTGTGTGTGTGTGTGTGTGTGTGTGTGTGTGTGTGTGTGTGTGTGTTTTATCATTCACTAAATGTTCCAAATTTCATTTCCATACACCTTTACGTACAAGAATCTCTCTCTCTCTCTCTCTCTCTCTCTCTCTCTCTCTCTCTCTCTCTCTCTCCTCTCTCTCTCTCTCTCTCTCTCTCTCTCTCTCTCTCTCTCTCTCCCTCTCCCTCTCCCTCTCCTCTCCTCTCCTCTCCTCTCCTCTCCTCTCCTCTCCTCTCCTCTCCTCTCCTCTCCTCTCCTCTCCTCTCCTCTCCTCTCCTCTCTCTCTCTCTTCTCTCTCTCTCTCTCTCTCTCTCTCTCTCTCTCTCTCTCTCTCTCTCTCTCTCTCTCTCTCTCTCTCTCTCTCTTCTCTCTCTCTCTCTCTCTCTCTCTCTCTCTCATATATATATATATATATATATATATATATATATATATATATATATATATATATATATATATATATATATATATATATATATATATATATATATATATACTCGTATATATCTTCCTTCCAAAGCAACATATTTTCACTAACCTTTCATCAATCTTCCTTCTAAACTACTTCTGTACTCTCCCTTTACTTTCTCTTACCAGCTCCTCCACTTCCCTGTGCCAAGGCTTGTCCTCAGTCCACCTCACCATTGGCACATTCTCCACAGACTGGTGTGTGCTGTGAGTTACCTGTCAGCCTCGGGGGATCGGCTTAACTTCCGCAAGTTCTTCAAGTTCCAGGTGATGAAGCCTCTTGATGTGAAGACCAAGTTTTACAATGCTGAGGTAAGATTGAGTTCTTGCTTGCTTTTTCTAGGATGTGGTTTTCAAGAGTTTTCTTCTGCGTTTTATTGCTGTAGTGTTTTTATTCATCTAATGTATGATTAGTGTAGTGTCATATAATGTTTATTCACATCTAAAGTACTATTATGTATTCTAAAAATTGTTATACTGCAAAAATTTATTGTATTATTGTATTATTCACACATTTAGCTGAAATTAAGTATGTTTAATATATATATATATATATATATATATATATATATATATATATATATATATATATATATATATATATATATATATATATATATATATATATATATATATATATATATATATATATATATATATATATATATATATATATATATATATATATATTTTGTATTGGTAATAATTACATTACCTGTTTTGTAGATACTTACTTGGAACAAATGGAAAATTTCAGGTCATCCAGCACTAGTTAAAAAAAAACTTTTTAAGTGACCATGTGGTTTTGTTTGTGCATATTTTGCATTTCAGATGTATCTTGATTGATTCATTGTTTTAGGTTTGTTATGATTTTGATGGAGTTACATTTTACTTCCCACCCAGTACATAATAGTGCTATTCCCCAGGAGGAGACTTATGAATGGGATCAGCACAGAGTAGACTAATGATATGCACATTTACTAGCAGCATTTAACCAGTGTGCCATTGGGGACATGGAAATCACTTAATGAAGGTTTTATTAACTAAAATTTGTACTGACAGGTCTCTGAAGCAATGCATTGCTTTAATCAATAATATGCATCTCATTCCCAAGAGAATTGTGTAGTTAATGGCTTAGGAACTCATCTTTCCATCATCAGTTAAGCTTGTTTTAACCCTCTGACTGCTGTGGCTTTTCCTCAAGCTTGGTTAAATAGTCTGGTTCAAGTTTAGAGTATAATTTGGAAAGATACCACTAGATGGCAGAAAGCATAATGTAGTTGTTGAATCCTTTTAGTATATGCAGTTGTACAGTTTTTTGTAAAGTTATCTAGGATTACTTAAACAGTGTAATTAGTGTTGTACTCTTATTGACAATAGAAGGGTAAAAGTGGCAAAACAACACAAACATCTACAAATATATCCTTTAGTAATGTAGGAGTAATGTGTTTGTATTTTTTGTGTAAAATTATCCAGGATTACTTAAACACTTTAACAAATGTATTCTTAACATTCAAAAAATAAAAGTGCCAAGACGTAACATAAAAATCTACAAGAATGTCTTTTAGTAATTATATTTTTTTCATTATATTTTATGCCCAATACTTCAGGGCCAAGAGTTATTTATTCATCACTTGTGTCCACTCCTCACTCTTCCATGGTTAAGACACAGAGAAGTTAGAAAATATGTGTAGCTGAATGTCTGGGTGTTAGCGGATGGGGTTAGTGATACCTCAGGGCCAAGATTTATTTATTCATTACTTGTATCTACTCCTCACTCTTCCTGGGTTAAGGTACAAAAATTATAGTGAATGTGTATAGCTGAACATTTGGTTGTTAATAAATGGGGTTAGTGGTGACCTGTTAGTAATATTGAGAAGCCTTACTTGTGTTCCTGACTTGTTTCCCTTTCACGTCGGCCCCTCCAAGGCTCAGGTGTATTTTATTATCATGTTATATTCAATTTCTCAGCATGTTTTTTGCATGGCCATAATGCTTGCTTCTGCATGACTCCTGCTGCCCCATCACTTGTTTGCAGGACTATGTTGTAAGTATGCAAAAACTATACTCCTCTTTTTTTATTAGTATTATTTTCCCTTCAAATCATATGCAAATTTTGTTTCTTGGGCATTTATACTTGTAATATTAGTTCTTGTCAAGTTTTAATTATTAACATACTGGATTTGACTCAAAAAAATAACTACTGCTAATAAGGTATGGACCTTGATTTATTTTTTGGTATTCATGTATTGACAGTAATGATCTTGTATGGAAAATGCATTAATACATAATAACATACAGCAGGTGTAGTGATTTTATTATAATGAATCTACTGCTTACTATGCAATTCTTGTCATTAAAATAGTAGAAATATGGAACATGAATTATGCTCCTGTAATCTTGCTTTCTACCTTGACTCAGCAAACTATAAGAATCAGCTGAATTTAATAAGTACTGTATTGTGATTTGTTATGAGAATATTTTCATATTTAATGCCATCTTTTTTGTGCATTACCTTTGAAAAGTTGCTTTATCATAACCAAGCTTAGAATTCCTCAGTGTATTTCTTTGCTTGTGTCGCTTTCTTGGCCTCAGGACAGTAGCGGTGGTGGTACAAAGATAAACACATTTTCATATTTCAGTTTTTTCATTGACTCTGGAAAGTTTCACATTTCATCATTTACAGCACTCCCATGCAGTGTAGGAGTAATGTGCACTTCTCTTACACATTAGTATAGAAATATGTTTGTACACATCAGTAATTTTTTTTCATGTCACCAAATACACAATTGTACCAAGGAACTCCTGTTATCAGCTCACAGAGGAACTGTATAGTCATGTTAATCAAATTTTCAGGTTATTTGAGGTTTGATATGTAAATAGCATGTTTATATTGCCTTGCATTTACTAGAACATCATAATATGCTCTGTTTTCTGCTTTATTAGGCTCAATATATTTTGGTCATTGATCAGAGCAGTTTGGGTTTGCTGTCCTATGCTGCATTGAATTATGGAGATTTGCCTTTCTGGAGAATGTCTGCATATGTTTATTTTGTTTTTATTTATATCTTACTGGCTTTTATTTTGTCAAGTTGTATATGTATCCCAATAAAGGGATAGTCAATGAGCCAGCCTTATGGATTATTATTATTTTCTTATTTATTTATTTATTTATTTATTTATTTATTTATTTATTTATTTTATTTATTTATTTTTTTTCATAACTTTGAGTTGCTTAAGCATTCAGGAAAATTAGATAGTGGATAACCAGGGTTCCTTTGTATATGTACCTTGCATGGACCAGTCCAGTATTTAGTCAAATTTTACCTTTGAAACAATTCATGGTTCACTAATAATCAATTAAATAACATCACGAGAAGTAGGTGCTATTTGCCTCAGACAAACTTACTGCAAACCAATACATCATTTTCTAAGTAATGTAGTTTAGACATCCACAAACTTGTGAATACTAGCCACCAGAGGAAAGCATACCAGGAGGAGACAGTCATTCCATACAAGTCTAGTGATATGCATCAGGATAAATACAAGTACTGCAGAAGCTGGTGCACACTGAAATTAGTAAAACTAACATTTTCACTTTCTATGTGTATTCAAGTTCAATATAATTGTGTGTGTGTTTGTGTGTAGTGTTTGTGACAGTGTTGTGTGCCTCAGTCAGATGAAGTGTACCTGGAGGCTGGGGTGCAAAACATCACCTCGGGACCACTCTGCTTGGAGAAGGTGGAGTTGGAGCCATCGCCTTACTTCTCAGGTAGGGCCAGCCACTGTTGCCCTTATCTTGCTCATCACTTTGTTGTCTTTTTAAACTTTCTTCCCCTAAAAGGCCTAGACCAAATGTTACAAAAGAAATGAAAGAAATTTGTAAAATATAGGAAGAGTCCTTTTCTTTTGCAAAATATTTCAAGTTTTGCTCCTTGAATGTAGAGTTGGATGTTGCATTTTTATTTTTGACTCTTGTTAAAGACATATGATGTTATAACTCTCACATTCATGTGATGAAAAATTTCTTGTAGAACACAAACGTCTCAGAATCTGGTATTTGTGATTTTAATGCAGTCATTTAATTTTCAGTAACACCAATGAACAAAGTTTTACCAGATTCCAACACACTGGTATTTGGGAGAATGAATGTTGTAAACCCACATGACACAAGACAGTACCTGTACTGCCTCAAGCCGAGGGCGGAGGCGCGCTCCAACCCTGCAGCACTGCGGCAGGCAACTTCCATTGGCAAGCTGGACATTGTGTGGCGCACCAACATGGGTGATCGAGGCAGACTCCAGACCAGCCAGCTACAGAGGATGGTGTGTGACAACATTTACTGTCATTAGAACAATTACTTGTATTGAACTATATGTACACTGAAAGATTATGGTATTCAAATGTAAATCATATTGTCAGTGAAACACACCACATATCTTTTTATATGTATTCCACTTACCATTACATTCTGTCCACCTATGATGTGTGTCTGTTCATAATAATGCTCTGTGCAGATGTGGAACCCAAATTCATAAGCCAGTGTGCATGTGTTCAATGTGCTGCTGCATACTTGTGAGTCACATACTGGTACTAAGCATTGACCCTTGATTAAGACTACCTACACAGGATTGTAGTATTTCACAGTTATAACAAATAATTTATTGCTCATTAGAATTGAAGTTAGTTGTTTGGTCCATAATTTCCATCTCCATCACATGAAATACACGCCAAGACTTGCTGAAGACTTATATGTAAAGCTGACATATCCAACTTTGATACAAACTAATGCCAGCTGGTCACCTTTCCTTCCCCTTGCAGACGCCTCAGTATGGGGACGTGAGGGTGACAGTGGAGCGCATCCCCAGTGTGGTGAGGCTAGAGGAACAGTTTGAAGTCTGCCTCTCCATTACTAATATATGGTAACATCTTTGTATTTTCTCTCTGTTATTAGTAAATAACAGCAACTCAGAGACAGCCTATAACATGAAAGCAAACATTAATCTTTATTACATTAGTGTGTAAGTCCATTGCTGTTGTCCTCAGTGTGTAAACCATTTTCTCTTTTGCTGAGGCAGTGAGCGAACCCTAGAGCTACACCTGGAGTTCCTGGGTGGTGGTGGAGGTTCTGTGTGGAGTGGAGTCAGCAGTCGGTCACTTCCTTCCCTCCAGCCCGGGCAGTCAGTCAGCCTGAGTCTACCCTTGGTGCCCCTGCAGACTGGACTTCAGGTGGGCAGTTGCTTCTTTCACTTTGTCCCCTCCTTTATCAAGTATGCCACATGTCCACCAGACTCATCCTTCACCTGGCTTGCTTCACCTCAGCTAAGGACAGGTGGCCAGCCTCATCCTTTCCAGACAATCCACCATCTCTTGTAGGGATTGCTAAGGATTTCAAACAGCAACAGTGTTACATCCTGGCTAGACTGTTTGATTCCACTATGCTACTTTTTTGCTGATATTAGTAGAAAAATTATTGTAAAATTAAAGCAGAGAAAGTGTAATTTACTGCAGTATTAAAGGAGAGAAAGTGTTATTTGCTGCTACTATTGTTTGTGGATGAACTGAAATAGTTGAGGAGTAAGGATAACTATTATGGATACAGGAAAAAGGTCCCTTGTAACCTAACTCTCTGAATCTGGTGACTGTCTTCTACTCTTATTTAGGCTAAGATTTCGTGATCTTACGAAGTTTCATGGGTGCTGTCTTAAAATCAGTGAGCTGTGTGTTGTGTCTAGTAAAATTCTTGGTCTAAAAATATCTAGTTCCATACAATTTCAAGTTGAAGTGATTAATGTTACAAGAAGCCATCCAAGGCACAGAGATAAAGAGTGAAAATAAGAGTAAATGGAGGCTTATACTGTAAATATTACTTTTATGAGCTCCAAGGAAGAAAATGGTCAGATAGTATGCTGTGCAGTGTTGCCAGGGATAGCCAGATCAGGTGAAATGCAGCAGTCACTCCAATACCCCACCCACACCTGCACCACATGAGGTCAGGTCATCGTATCTGCAACACTCAGATGGAAGCCTTGTCAAACCATCTCACATATATACACAGTCAAGCCAAGTATATTATAATAAAGTAAATCAGTATTTTCAAAGAAAGAAGAAAAAATGAGGAGTTTTTACTGGTATTTCAAAGATCAGATCTCAGACTGCAGCAGCAACACAAGTGAGTGAACAGTGAACAGTGGCTAGAATATGCAAGCAAGTATGATGATGGAGTTGATGAATTGACCAAATTATCATCTCCCAAGAAACAATGCAGGTGAGTGGGACAGAGGTCAGTTTGATAGATGGGGAGGCAACAACAGCACACCAGGAGGATTATGCATCACACCCCTGGTTTTAGATTTGCCAGACCATAGTTGTAACATACGAGAAAGGAGCTACACTCATGCTGTCCTGTCTCCATGTCTACTTTTGTCCATCTTATTCTTAAAATCATTGATGTTTCTTGCACAGACCACTTCCTCTTCCTGTCTGCTCCATGCTTCTATCCATCTACGTGGGAAGCTATATTTCATATTACTCCTGCAAGTGGTCATCTTCATTTTCTTACCATGTTCTCTAATTTCTCTCTTATTCCACACACACAGATCTTTTCTATCCAACTTCACTCTGCTTGCCATCTCATACACTACTATTAGATCTCTCACTCTTCTTTCTTCCAGTGTTGAAAGCTTAATTTTAGTGAGTCCTTCCTCATATGACAGAACCTTTAGTATTTGGCACCATCTTTGTTGCTGCTCTATATACCCTTTCCAACTTTTTTTTATATGTTTCTTCTCCTGAGATTACCAGGCCACTTCAGCATATTCCAACCTTGGTTATATCATTGTGACTGTTATTTTCTTCATCATTTCTTCATCCAAATGTACGAATGCTGTCCGCGTGTTTCTCAATAGGTTAAGAACTTCTCTCGTTATTTTGTTTTGGTTGCTTCTCCAGTGATACATTTTCTACCACAGTCACTCCAAGATCTTTTCCTCTGTCCTTCTATACTTTCATTTCCCATCTTATAGTCCTATGTACATCTTCTGCCACTCATGCCAAATTCCAATTTTTTTACATTATCTATATTTGCAATCTTCTACTCCAATCTCATATTTTATCCAAATTTTTCTGTAGTGCCTCACAATCACTCATTTCTCACCCCTTTTAGAAGTTTCATGTCATGTGCAGACAGACTCACATAGCTTGCTACTCCATCCATTTATATATATTGCAAACATAACGAGCAAAAACTGACACCAGTGAGACTTACTTATCATGGGGCACCATTTTGATGTTTTGTCCTTGATTACTGTCCTCATTTCTCTGTTTGTCAGGAAGTCTTCCAGCCACTTCAGTAGTCCAACATTTACTCCAACATTCTTTAGCTTTTATATCAGTCTTCTGTGTGGCACCTTGTCAAAAGCCTTCTTCAAATCCTGATAAATACTATCTGCCCATTCATCTCTATTTTGCACTGTATCAATCACTCAAGAGTAGAATCATAAGTTGCTTAGATACAGTCTCCCTCTTCTGAACCCAAATTGGTTGTTAGATATAATATCTTTATTTTCTAGGGAATCCATCCATTTCTTTTGCATCAACCTTTCTCACAATTTTGCTATTACTCTGGTAAGTGACACTGGTCTGTAATTTAATGGTTTTTCCATATTTCCTTCTTTATAGAACGGCACTGTGTTTGCTCTCTTCTAGTCTTATGAGACTTTTCCCTTCTCCAGGGAGGCACCTATGACTTCACATATTTTCCCCTGCAGACCATTGCTGGGATCCGCCTGACAGACACCTTCCTGAAGCGAGCCTACAACTATGAGAATCTTGCCCAAGTGTTCATAACCAACGAGAAGTCCAAGGAGCAAGAGGAATTCTTCTCCAAATGGGTGAATGACTCCACCTAATAGCATCTGTGTGGGGGCCTTCTGGTGCTCCCAAGGCCTCCCTCCCTCCTTCCCATGCCATGTATATTGTTTATCTGTATGTACTGTATGTAAAATGTTGGAGTAAACATATCCATTCCTTGTTGACAATAATGCATCTTTGTTTTGTTTACACCTCACATCAGGGATTGGATGTTTTTTGTGATAGGTTTTAGTATGGAATTCTGTGTGTGTGTGTGTGTGTGTGTGTGTGTGAGAGAGAGAGAGAGAGAGAGAGAGAGAGAGAGAGAGAGAATCACTCAGTCTTCCAAATTACATACTGGACTCTCATGGTCACCAGTTATTACATTTCCAGGAAGAGGAAACATTTGAAGCATTTGAAATGTTTATTAATGGCCAACAAAGTCACCAGAGGAGAGTTTAGAGCTATATCCTGTGGTCTCAGAGTAAGGCTGTGACCTCACACTATACCCTCCATCCTCTTGCTCAAGAAGGATAGTACAGCCTCCTTGGTACTTACCTATTTACATATTTGTATTTATATGCTAAGGATGTATATGACCAGCAGTGCTATTCCTAAGCTCCTAGGGTGTAATGAGGTGGTCCATTAGACTATCCTATTCCACCAGAGGATGACTGATGGGAATAAGAGTGTGAATGATGTGTGTATGTGCATGCGTGGTGCTCTGTCTGGATCAACCTGTGTGGGATTGCCAGCCTGGTATTAGAAATAGAGTAAAACTCATAATATTTCACCTATGAGTGCCAAATTTGTCATATTTTTCTTTGAATTTATATGAACTATTTGCATGCACCACCTCCTCTAGTGATGCATTCCACTGATCTATGGATTATTTCTGCTCGACTCTTTTTTTATTTTTTTTTATTTATTTATTCATTTATTTATTTACTTTATTTTTATTATTATTATTATTATTATTATTTTTTTTTTTTGCTGTATCCTCTTCATATTAGATTCCCTTGCCATCACAGTAGATATATATATATATATATATATATATATATATATATATATATATATATATATATATATATATATATATATATATATATATATATATATATATATATATATATATATATATATATATATATATATATATATATTTTTTTTTTTTTTTTATTGCTCATTTGCAACCAAGTTAAAATACCTACATACAGGTGTTAGAACCTTGTGTCAGGTGAAGAGTGGCTTCTAACATTTTTTTTTTAATTTATATTTATTTAAAGCAGATCCCCTTGAGTTTATATAGTTTAGATTAGTTTACAATTAGATTTAGATTAGTTTACAGATTAGTATACTGGTTAGTATAATTTACGTTAGAGGTTTGGTAACATAAGTTATCCTATTAGGGTAGGTCAGGTAAGCATAGTTTAGGTTAGATTCAGGTTTTATATTATGGGCTAATCCAAATATACCCTGTGTGGTTGATTATGTGATGTTATGTTTGCATCTGCATACATATGAAAGCATGGCGTATTGTTATGTGATTTTAAATTACATATAATTTTAAGTAACCAAAGATATTCATATCAATTTTATTTCAATAATTTGTCATTCTAAAGGAGAGTATTTAGTCACAATGATTTTAAATTACAAAGTTGAACACCAATTTTTTTCAGTTTGTCTTCTTAGGCTTTTATTGGTCTTAATTCATAGCCTACTTATGCCATTCATTACTTATATAAAAACAATTTTGAATCCTTTTGAAGGCTCCCTTCTCCATTTAATTCTAAGGGTTTTACCGTAGATAACACTCGCAATGTTACTATTGTTCCTTTATAACCAAAAATCAAATATTCGGTAATATATCATTTGTGTGAAAGTCTACATGTGTAATATGTCAATGAATATTTATAAAGGGATAATGATATAAAGTACATACACAGTAGCATATGCAGGTCTTTAACCAATTTTATTTTATAGTGCACTCTAGTCATTAATTCAGTATATTTAGCAGACTATCATTTCATCCCAGGGAGAAATTTAATTCAGATTCAAAAGTGCGGAAATTGGCGGGAGTCACGTAGTGGAGTCCAGCTGTGCGGGCGGAAGTGTGGGGCTTTACCAAGTGGCAATTGTGGCGCTAAACTGACGTGCAAGAAACTCAGAAATAAGGGAAAGTGCTTAGTTAATAGAGGTAATAGTGATTAATGAAGTGCAGATTAATTAACAAGTGCGAGGAGTTAAAGAGGGTAAAGTCAATAGTCAGATTATTAGTGAATAGATCATCAGGTGATGGTGATAGAAAAGGTCATTAGTCAAAGACGCTCGTTGAATAGAGGTGATAGTGAAGTACAAATAACAAGCAAGTGTGTGGAGTTATTAAGGGGAAGGTCATTAGCGAACAGCCCAGATGAGGTGCGCGTGGGATTTATTCCTGTCGTGTGCTGGCAAGTCCTCAGAGACAGGTAAGCTTAACGAGTAGTGCTGGGGAGACATGGAGTTGTCTACATTTTTGTCTTCTCACATAACTGATTCAGATTCATAATATCGCTTTTTTCTTCAGTACCAAGTTGACATTTTTATTAATCTATGCTTACGTACTTTTCACAGACTCTCCTCACTGAATGTCTCTCTTTGTGTCTCACAATACAAGGGGGCAGTCACAGCTTGCCCTCTAAAGACAACTCTCTTCCTTCACGCAAATCTTCCTTCACGCAAAACTACAAGCACCTAATTACACACACACACCCTTCACTAAAAATTCAAAATTATTATGGTGACCCCTACACCAGCTTCGGAGTCCCTATCTGGGGAGGGGACCACAAATGTCCCCAGGTCGGACTGTTCTTCTGGTATCTTCTGGTTAACAAGTATCCTCAATCATTCATCCCTTTCTCTGGTAAATTCTGGAACTCCCTGCCCGTTTCTGTATTTCCACCTTCCTATGACTTGAACTCCTTCAGGAGGGAGGTTTCAAGATACTTAGCCTTCAATTTTTTTCTACTGCTTCGGACCCTATTCGGGGACCGGCATCTCAATTTTTTTTTTTTTTTTTCCCTTGGCCGGTATCCCGTGGCCGGTGGCTACGGTTTAAATTTTTTGGGATTTGAAAATAACATTAGCCTACTAATATTCAGATACTTGGCTATTTGTTTATTTCTCAGCAAAATATGAGGCTTTTTCGAGTCGTGGCTTAATCAGTGAACGGATCAACGATTAAATTAATGTTTTCTCAAAGCTCCTTAATGACTTTGGAAAAAAGAAATTTTGAAAAAAAAAAAAAAATTGTGGGAACCTAGAGCTTCAAAATACATACCCTGAGTAACAGTGGAACTTGACTTAACGAGATTTTAGCTTAGGAGAAAGAGCTTTTGTGTCTGGCCACAGCTGCGTTACTGGAGTTTGCTCTTTTTAGTGAATATGTTGACTTGCTCTTTTTAATGAAGGAAAGATAAGACCTATTACTTATCTTTCCACGCGCGCGCGCGCGTGTGTGTGCGTGTGTGTGTGTGTGTGTGTGTGTGTGTGTGTGTGTGTGTGTGTGTGTGTCCTTATCTCCGATGAATCGAGGTTTATAGTACTAAATATTAATTAATGGCCACGTTGTCCTTTATGTTTTATTCATTTGAAAATATCACTTCTTTGAACAACAAGGGACCCCCGAGTTACGTGTGTGTGTGTGTGTGTGTGTGTGTGTGTGTGTGTGTGTGTATGGAGAGAGAGAGAGAGAGAGAGAGAGAGAGAGAGAGAGAGAGAGAGAGAGAGAGAGAGAGAGAGAGAGAGAGAGAGAGGCCGTACATATTTGATATTAATGCATTTATACGTCAAATACAACTACTAGGTTACTGATAATACTATTACTACTACTACTACCACTACCACTACTACTACTACTACTACTATAATAATAATAATAATAATAATAATAATAATAATAATAATAATAATGATAATAATAATAATAATAATAATAATGATGATAATAATGATAATTCAATACTTTGCTCCAACTATTTTTTAATGCAATTGCAAATAGTCGCTACATGGTAATTGTGAGTTTATGGTTGGTTTGATTGGCAAGCAGCGTCGCATCTCTGTTTGTCGTTGTTGTGGCAGGTGACCCAATTCCTCTCAGGTGAACCCGGGCAAGCCTTAGAAGGGAAAGGAAAGCCTGCACGTCATTCACACCACTTGGTACAGTGCCTTCCTTGTGTCTGGTGCTGGTGGTGATGGCGGTACAACAACAATAACAACAACAATGACTACTTATATATATATATATATATATATATATATATATATATATATATATATATATATATATATATATATATATATATATATATATATATATATATATATATATATATATATATATATATATATATATATATATATATATATATATATATATATATATATATATATGCCACTACTACTACTACTACTACTACTACTACTACTACTACTACTACTAAAGCTAACCTTTTACAAACAGCCATGTAAGTCAACAGATCAGTTGCTGTTCTTTTTTTTTACTTTCCTCTGTGTTTCTGTTACTGCTACTACTACTACTACTACTGGTGGGGGCACCAGAATATATATATATATATATATATATATATATATATATATATATATATATATATATATATATATATATATATATATATATATATATATATATATATATATATATATATATATATATATATATAAAGCATGAGGTATATGAAGAGAAAAACAGTAACTTGGCTAATATTAATAAGGATGGATAATAAATATGATGTTTTTTGTTGTACATATTGTACTACAAACATATTCGAGGTTTATCAGTTTTCATAGTAACGAAATAAGATAAAATTATTAACGCTTTCTGTAAAATAAATACTGAAATGTAGTGGCAGTTCCGCCACTGCTCGTGTTATTTCAAAATTTCTCGTGAAGTCCAAACAAGTGTGTGAGCGCACGAGAACAGCAGAGACTGCTTGCTCCCAGGCTTCCAAAAGAGAAATCACAGCCATTTCCTTTGCGATAATGTTCAGTAAAGGCGTTGTTTGTATATACTGGTCTGTGAGACTATTCTTAATAAGGGCGTGTTCAGTAGCTCCATGAAAGACTGATTACGCGCCAGATGTCGTGGAGTGAAGAAAGGAAACGTCAGTGAGACCTGATTGGCTTGTGGCGGCCACGCTCGCCGCCAGTCAGCTGGCGCTTCGCTGTGGATCACTCTTGCTTTATTTATTTATTTATTTATCTTTTTTATTTAATTTAATTATTTTATCTATATGTATTTTTTGCATTTTCATGTCATTATAGACCCATTCATGAATATGATTTATTAATACTAATTATTTATTTATTTTTTTATCAACATTTTACCAGTTTGTCTAGTTATTCAAATAGGGCCACCGCCTTCAAATGTGGGGCACCACAGGTGGGAACAGCCTTAAAATGGGGGGAGGGGAGGCACGTGCCCCTCGTGTCTCCCCCTTCCCCCTCCCCCCGCAGTTCCGCTACTACTACTACTACTACTACTACTACTACTACTACTACTACTACTACTACTACTACTACTACTACTACTACTGCTGCTGCTGCTGCTGCTGCTGCTGCTGCTGCTGCTAGTGAAGCATTCCTCAGCCTTGGTCTTTATCCCCATCACCCAGTGCACACCACATAATGAGCCGTAGCGTAATGTAATCAGTAAAAGGCGATGAATTCTAAACTGGTGATATAATGTGCACGTCTCAGCGTCCATCAGATTAATACAGTAGTGACTTGGGTAACTCCTCACTGCCACTACTTACTCTTGTGGTCACCGTTGTTGTCTGTCAGTGTGATCATCATTTATCTTCTCTATCAGTATTGCCAGCCAGCATTATCCTCCTCTCCTGTTATTATTATTATTATTAGTAGTAGCATTCATATTGTAGCTGTTAGATTTGCTTAGATTAAGTTAGATAAGGTAAGGTTAGGATAAATTAGATTCGATTATTGCAAGTTTTGTTAGATTGTTACGTAAGTCAGATTAGGGTAGTAGGTTTACATAGTCAGATTAGGCTAAGTAAACTTAGGTAAGGTTAGGATAAGTTGGGTTAGATTTAAGTAGGATAAGTGAAATTAGAATAGACTAAATTAAGTAGGACAATGTTAGAATAGGGGCAAATTAGATCGGATTATGGTTATTTGGTTGAGATAAAAGAAACTGACAGGTTAGGTTAGTTAGAATAGGTTATATTAGACTAAATTTAGACCGTGGTAGGATAAGTATGATTAGATTAGACAAGTAAGACTAGGATAAGACAAGTTAATAGATTAAGTTTGGTGTGTTTTAGTTTCATGATTAACTTCACAGAGAATACATCTTTGAATGGTGTAGTATGTATGTATGCAGCTATCCTGTGGGTGGAGGCAATCAGCTAAAGTGCTCAGGTGTGCTCAGGTGTGCTCAGGTGTGCTCAGGTGTGAGTCATACCTGGTACAGAGCTAATGCTACCTACCTGTACACTTGCTCATACATTAACCCGCCTCTTTTGGGGAGCTGAGGTGAGCAAGTGAACGGTGATGATGATGATGTTGTTGTTTGTTGTTGTTGTTGTTGTTGTTGTTGTTGTTGTTGCTGTTGTTGTGTTTTGCTGTTGTTTTCTGAGTTGTGAATGTCCAGCGTATAGTTTTCTGTGTGTGTGTGTGTGTGTGTGTGTGTGTGTGTGTGTGTGTGTGTGTGTGTGTGTGTGTGTGTGTGTGTGTTTTATGAATAGAAATATTAAAAAAAGAGAAAAAAGTAACACGTGCATCGAAACCCATCTCTCTCTCTCTCTCTCTCTCTCTCTCTCTCTCTCTCTCTCTCTCTCTCTCTCTCTCTCTCTCTCTCTCTCTCTCTGTACTCGCCTCTTGTTAGTATCTATTATCATTATTATTATTATTATTATTATTATTATTATTATTATTATTATTATTATTATTACGGATGGTAGTAGTAGTAATAGTAGTAGTAGTAGTAGTAGTAATAGTAGTAGTAATAGTAGTAATAGCGCTTCTTCTCTTTTGGAAATGTGTGTGTGTGTGTGTGTGTGTGTGTGTGTGTGTGTGTGTGTGTACTGTTATACCTACATCATAATCTTTTAACTATTATTTACTTTCCACTTACTTATTAACTTTACCTTAACCATTATGGGAGAGAAACGGCTGCTCTGTCTTACATACTCCAACACCTCACCCCCTCCTGTTATTATTTCCTCTCACTCTTAGCCTCATCCTTATCCTGTCCTTGGCCCAACTGCCTACCTTTCTGCCCATACTAAAAAGAGAATCAGGTGTGGAGGGGGGTAGGGTGGGGGAGGGGGAGAGGAAGTTGGGGTGGAGTTAGTAATCGTCTGGGCGCAAGGTGAAGGGGTGGGAGGGAAGGAAGGGAGAGGGGTGAGGTGAAGGAAGGGTGAAAGTTACGTTGGGTGATGGGGAGGAGGACGAGAACTGCATGGAAACAGGATAGTGATGATGATGAAGAGGTGATGGTGGTGGTGGTGGTGGTGGTGATGGTGGTGGTACACATGTTTGGAATAGGCAAGATGCTGTGGGTAAAGGTCTGTGGAGGGAATAAGAAGAGGTACTATACTTGAGAGAGAGAGAGAGAGAGAGAGAGAGAGAGAGAGAGAGAGAGAGAGAGAGAGAGAGAGAGAGAGAGAACAGCTGTGAGGAACGGTGAGTGGATCGGTGGAAGGGGAGGAGGTAGGGGAACTTGAGTGCCTTGCTGGGGTGGTGGTGGCGGTGGAGGAGAGGTAAATTCAATTGAAGTGGTGGGGGGTGGATTTATACATGGAGAAGACAGCTGTGCAATGAAGGTGTGTGTGTGTGTGTGTGTGTGTGTGTGTGTGTGTGGAGGGGAAGTGGGGTGGGTGGTGATGGGGTGACGGGCGGCGCTCACTCTCTCGCTCCTCCAGCTGCCGGATATCAGGCTGCTACTCTCACGTTTACTGTGTGGGCGCGAGCAGTTAGTAATGCTGTGGTGCTTGGCTTGATGTGTGGCTTATGTGAGGGCTGGGGAGGTGAGGGGCAGGGAGGGAAATCAATGGGATGGAAGAGTACGGAGGAGAATAGAGGCAGGGGAAGGAGTGGGAGGAGAGGGAGGAGAGGGAGGCAGCCTTACGGGGCGGCGGGAACAGTTAGTACTCGCCGGTCGGCCACTCACCTCCCGGCGCCACTCTCTAAATTCCTTGAATACGTTATATGGCGGCGCCGCCACCACCATTTGTGGCGTGCGCTGCTCCAGGCTCAGTAAAAAAAGTATTAAAAATCATTAATTTAATTAAATAGTACAATAATTAGATGTGTCATATATAGAAAAATCTTTGTCGGCGTGCAAATTATACAAGGATATCTACATATAAAAGCGGATTTGTGTATAATTGACTTAGAAGCACTTCCTGTGGACGATGGAGGGGCCAGACTCGTCGTACTCTTGCTTGCTGATCCACATCTGCTGGAAGGTGGAGAGGGAGGCCAGGATGGAGCCGCCGATCCAGACGGAGTACTTGCGCTCAGGGGGAGCAATGATCTTGATCTTCATGGTGGAGGGCGCCAGGGCAGTGATTTCCTTCTGCATCCTGTCAGCAATGCCGGGGTACATGGTGGTGCCTCCGGACAGCACAGTGTTGGCGTACAAGTCCTTACGGATGTCCACGTCGCACTTCATGATGGAGTTGTAGGTGGTCTCGTGGATGCCGCAGGATTCCATACCCAGGAAGGAAGGCTGGAAGAGAGCCTCGGGGCAGCGGAACCTCTCGTTACCGATGGTGATGACCTGGCCGTCAGGAAGCTCGTAAGACTTCTCCAGGGAGGAGGAAGAAGCGGCAGTGGTCATCTCCTGCTCGAAGTCAAGGGCGACGTAGCACAGCTTTTCCTTGATGTCACGAACGATTTCTCGCTCGGCGGTGGTCGTGAAGGTGTAGCCTCGCTCGGTCAGGATTTTCATCAGGTAGTCGGTGAGGTCACGGCCAGCCAAGTCCAGACGCAGGATAGCGTGAGGAAGGGCATATCCCTCGTAGATGGGGACAGTGTGTGAAACGCCGTCACCGGAGTCCAGCACAATACCGGTGGTACGGCCGGAGGCGTACAGGGACAGCACGGCCTGGATGGCCACGTACATGGCGGGAGTGTTGAAGGTTTCGAACATGATCTGGGTCATCTTTTCGCGGTTGGCCTTGGGGTTGAGGGGAGCCTCCGTCAGCAGGACTGGGTGCTCCTCTGGGGCCACACGGAGCTCATTGTAGAAAGTGTGGTGCCAGATCTTCTCCATGTCGTCCCAGTTGGTGACAATACCGTGCTCGATGGGGTATTTGAGGGTGAGGATACCTCGCTTGCTCTGCGCCTCGTCACCCACGTAGGAGTCCTTCTGGCCCATGCCCACCATCACGCCCTGAAACGAGATAACATTCGTTAGATTGGACGGCAAAGGAGGCACGGCAGAACAATATTTTGTGTGCTGAACAAGTACATGACATTGGGAAGACTAAAATCACGACTGCATGACTAATATTTCAGTCAGACATTTATCTTACCTGATGGCGGGGACGGCCGACGATGGAGGGGAAGACGGCGCGGGGGGCGTCGTCGCCGGCAAATCCGGACTTGCACATGCCGGAGCCATTGTCCACAACCAGGGCGGCAACCTCGTCGTCACACATTTTGAGTTATTTACTGAAATGAGAAGAAAGTTTGCGTTAGTGATGAATGGCGAGTGGCAGGAAGCTTGGCTACTGACAGTGACCAGGACAGGAAGGGGATGCTGCTGCTGGCGGTGGTGGTGGTGGTGGTGATGTTATTGATGGAAGTGGTTTTCCTTCCCTCCTGAACCTCTTGACCCCTTCCACTTAGCGCATCTCTCTCTCTCTCTCTCTCTCTCTCTCTCTCTCTCTCTCTCGTTCAAGAGCCTCTTCGATCCCCAAGTCAGAGGGTGAGCACAAGAGCGTATGGGTGTGGCTAGCAACATATTAAAGTTGTCATAGCCAGAGGTGTGTAGCAGGTGTGTGGCAGGTATGCAGGGTGTGTGAGGCAGGCCTGGCTGGGACGGGCAGGGGCATTGAAGTCCCCTGCCCTGCCCCACCCTGGCGCCGTGAGTTGAGTGTTGGCGGGGCGTCGATGCCCGGTGGTCACTGTACTGTAGTAGTAGCAGAGCACTACTGAGGGGCGTCAGGACCAGCAGCCCATAAGCCCAGGGGACCCAAAGCCCTGTGGGTCACCTCCAGGTTAAGTCCAGACAGGGGGCGCGGATGAGTTAAAGTTGCACATACACACTCACACACCTCCACTTGCACACCACTTCGATGAGTCAGCCCACCACCTCCACCACCACCACTACCTTCACTTCGATAGTTACCGTGGGTGGGTTTTGGCGGGATGACTAGTCCTTCTGTGCCTGTGCGTGGCTGGGAACTGCCCTCCGCACGCCACGCGCCGGCATTTATAGTGAGCATCACTCGTGACGTCACGCCAAGTTGCCACGCGGACGGCTCTTACGGTGCTAGGGAGGCGCGGGGGAGCGACGGCCTGGGGGACTACAGGGGACTAGGGGGCTGGCGAGCAGCAGCATTGGCGGGGGATTTAATAAAGTGTTTTGCAATGCTGGACCCTCCCTGAGTCACCGCCCTTCAGTGCACACCTTTGGCGGGGCACGGCGGGTGTGGAAGGAGGAATAAGAGAGAAAGAAGTGTGAGAGAGATAAGAGAGAGGTGTTTGTGAGATAAGAGACGGAAGAGGGAGAGGTGTGGGAGAGGAGATAACACGTTTCCTATCTGTTTCTTGTTCCTTGTTCCGTGGTGCCAACTCTGACTCACATGTACCCGGTGCCTGGGGCGGGGCGGGGTAGGGCGGGGCGGGGCGGGTGTACCGTCAC
>NC_087178.1:1092500-1095000 GCF_035594125.1 Scylla paramamosain
CATCCGACCACCACCTGTTTACGGAAATGACCTCCAAGCCAGATAGCTAGTTATATATATATTTTTATCTTTTTTTCTAACTTATTTTCAAGCACTTGTATCTTGTGTGTATGTTGCAATTGTTGTGTATAAGTCTACTGCTACTACTACTACTACTACTACTACTACTACTACTACTACTACTACTACTACTACTACTACTACTACTACTGGATTTGAACCGTGGCGCGCTGACCCAAGACTTCACCCAGCTCTTGCACCGCCTACCAGCTTGTACTACTCGTGCTTGTGTCGGGCGAGGCAAAGCAAGGCAAGGCAGGCGAAGGACTATACACTGGCTTACTTCTGCGCCGCACCTCCACTACATTGAAGAGGCTCTAGTTGAACCTACCTGGTTTTTTATTTTTTTTATTTATTTTTATTCATTTTTTTATTTTTTTTATGTAGGAGGGACACCGGCCAAGGGCAACAAAAATCCAATAAAAAAGAAAGGCCCACTGAGATGCCAGTCCTCGAATGGGGTCCAAACCGGTAGTCAAAAAATTAAAGGATAAGTGTCTTGAAATCTCCCTCTTGAAGGAATTCAAGTCATAGGAAGGTGGAAATACAGAAGCAGGCAGGGAGTTCCAGAGTTTACCAGAGAAAGGGATGAATGATTGAAAATACTGGTTAGCTCTTGCATTTGAGAGGTGGACAGAATAGGGGTGAGAGAAAGAAGAAAGTCTTGTGCAGCGAGGCCGCGGGAGGAGGGGAGGCATGCAGTTAGCAAGATCAGAAGAGCAGTTAGCATGAAAATAGCGGTAGAAGATAGCAAGAGATGCAACATTGCCGCGATGAGAAAGAGGCTGAAGACAGTCAGTGAGAGGAGAGGAGTTGATGAGACGAAAAGCTTTTGATTCCTCCCTGTCTAAAAGAACGGTATGAGTGGAACCCTCCAGACATGTGAAGCACACTCCATAGATAGATAGATAGGTAGATAGATAGATAGATAGATAGATAGTTTATTGACCACAGCAACATTACATTGGTACGATAATTTCTATTAATAAATATGGTCCATCACAACTGTCTAAATACACACTTGTAAAACATCTATTTTCAATACATAAGATAGTAATTTAATAATATTAATCACATCTTTCTTTAAATCAGCTTAATAAATGCATATATATAAATCAAGAATAGTAGATCCCTCCTCATTCCTGTTAGCAGCACTAAAAATTCTAAAACCCTGCTAAAAAAAAAAAAAAAAAAAGAAAATTCTAAATAAATTATGAATACATGGACGGATAAGGCCCCTGTACAGAGTTAGCAGCTGGATTTCCATATTATTTAAAGGAGAAGCAGTCTTGAGAAAACCGGTTAAAAACAGTCGTGGTGATGGAGCGAGCAAAGCGTGTCAGAACACTACTAGCCTGTAGCAAAACATGTGGCGAGAAGAAGCGACCTCTTATGAAAACAGTCAAAGTTGCAGAGGTAACAGTCCCATCTCCCTATGCTTCCTCATATGTCGGTAACTTGCTGCCTTGCTACTCTTGCTCGGTCCACTATAGACTCTGGATCTGAGGGAGTCGGGATACCATACTCCTGCCTCTCCCTTCCTTTTAAAAACATGTAACAGTCCTGCCTACGTCTACACCCTTCGCCATGTACGTTGTCGACTTTCATTTACCCTGTTCACTTTTGTTCAGCCCAGCACAGACGCCGCATCTGAGTGAGTGGGATGCTAAACTCGTGCCTCTCCCTTCCCTTTAAAATCCCTTTCCGTGACGTTCGCCCACCAACACTTTAGTTATTATTTTCAGACGTTGCAGCGCTTCACCTCGATAGCTTTGAGCAGGCTGCATTGGGTGCTGGTGGGGTTTTCAATGTTTTTTTTTATTTTTTTTTTTTTTATTTATTGTACAGTGTCTTATCTCAGGTATTTTTAACAGGCAAGTTATCTGGGCTTTCAAGGGTGTCTATATACGTCACACACATTTCATTGTCATATCTCGAACACTATTCACTGGTTCTAATGGAAGGAACTGGAGTTTTCAAGGGTGTTTTAGCTGTAGTGGTAGTTTAATAACGAGTCCGCACTGTCACTAGGAAAAAAAGAAAACATCCATGAACATTCGATTTATTATTTCTGTAACCTTTACAAAATTTGCCCTTGTGAGATACCAACACGTTTAGGAACACGGGGCTGTGCTTCATGCGGCGGCTCTAGAGAGACTCATCAAACAGCCTCGACAGTCATCCATTTTATTTCTCCAAGAGAATCCCACTGGGAGAACAAAGCACTTAAAAATATATGGACCTTTTATCTCAGTCTTCCCTTTACTTAAACGACACTTATATCTTGACCTTTTTTGCTGCTGCGGCTGCTGCTGCTGCTACTACTACTACTACTACTACTACTACTACTACTACTACTACTACTACTACTATTACTACTATTACTACTACTACTAATACTATTGTTACTACTACTACTACTACTACTACTTTTAATAAT
>NC_087178.1:1100000-1107500 GCF_035594125.1 Scylla paramamosain
GGTAGAAGTATTAACCAGAATCAAAAAAAAGGAAAAATATCTTGAAATTTCCATCGTGAAACAGCTCGTCATAGGCAGGAGGAGAGGGGGAATAGACGCAGACAGGGAGGTGCAGAGAGTTTACCAGCGGAAGGGATGAAAGATTACCAATAGCTCTCCCATGAATGCTTCTATTGGTGATGCAGATGTTTGCTACACTCTCACAATCATGAAAACCCCATTAAAAACTTCATTGCCTTCCACTCAACATGTTAAGCATTGTTGAGGTGAGACGCCAAGACGCCGCAACGTTTAAGAATGCTGCAGTCATGAAGGTACCATTGAAAACTACATTAATTTTTACCACGCATGTTTAATAAGGCCCTGGAACGTTTGAGAATACACACCACCTTCCTTCACCATGAAAGCACCATTGAAAAATAAATTAATTTCTACCACGCATATGTTTAACCCTTCCACTGCCACACACAACAGTCAGCAGCACCAGAAGCAGTGTGTGAAGTCTTTATAAGCGCATACGAGAAAGTTAGCGATGAAAAAAGAATATATTTCTCAATTTCTTTCCTCAGAGTGATTGGTAATTAGGGAAAGGTGTACCAGGTGGCAGTCAAAGGGTTAATAAGGCCCCGGAAAGTTTGAGAGTACACACCACCGTCCTTCACTACAGCCATGAAAGCACCATTTGAAAATTATATTAACTTCGACTTTGTGTGTTTAAGGATGAAACAAGATGGCGGAATGTTTGGGAATATGTGACATTGTCTTTCACTGCAGTAATTTCATCCTTCACCTGTCCTTTAGTGTTCCTTTTTCCCTATTTAATTATTTTTCTTCTTCCTTCTTTCCTTTCTTCTGTTTTCCTTTCTACCGTTTTCCTTTCTTTTGTCTTATCCTTCCCTTTATCCTTTTATTTATTCATTTTTCTTACATTGTCTCCTCCTTCCTTCCTTTTTCTTTCCACTCGTTCCATCTCCTTTTTTTCTTTTTTTCACTCATTCCTGTACCCTTATTCTTTTCATTAAATCCTCTCATAGTAATTTTCTTTATTCTACTCTCTCTCTGTCTCTCTCTCTCTCTCTCTCTCTCTCTCTCTCTCTCTCTCTCTCTCTCTCTCTCTCTCTCTCTCTCTCTCTCTCTCCAGTCATGGCAGTACTGTTGAAAGCTACACTAACTTGCACGACACGCGTTAAAGGTTGACGAGATAAGGTGCCTGAATGTTTGAGAATACGTGTCTCTGTCCTTCACTTGTGCTAGTTTTCATATGACTGTGTGAGGTTTGCATTGTTATATCATGGTCCTTGCTGTGTGTTAGTTGTTTGTATACAGAGAGAGAGAGAGAGAGAGAGAGAGAGAGAGAGAGAGAGAGAGAGAGAGAGAGAGAGAGAGAGAGAGAGAGAGATTTTTGCCTTGGCCTCCATCACTCCTTTCCTTCCCTCCTCTCCTCTTCCTCCCTCCCTTCCTCCTTTTCTCCTTGGATCCTTGCTTGCTTGTCTGCTCGTCTCTCTCTCTCTCTCTCTCTCTCTCTCTCTCTCTCTCTCTCTCTCTCTCTCTCTCTCTCTCTCTCTCTCTCTCTCTCTCTCTCTCTCTCTCTCTCTCTCTTGTTTTGTTCCCTCTAATCACATATGACATTAAGATCTCACGGAGGAAGAAGAGGAGGAGGAGGAGGAGGAGGAGGAGGAGGAGGAGGAGGAGGAGGAGGAGGAGGAGGGGGGAGGAGGAGGAGGGGAGAGGATTGTACGTGATGTCTGATGTTGGTAATTCCCTTTCTCATTGTGTCATCATCATCATCATCATCATCATCATCATCATCATCATCATCATTTTCTTTTTTTTCTTTTCTTTTCTCCTCACCTCCTCCTCCTCCTCCTCCTCCTCCTCCTCCTCCTCCTCCTCCGTAATTTTAATCTCCCTCTCTTACTCATTTTCTTCTTCTTCTTTTTATCATTATTTCCTTCTTCCTTCTTTTAGTCTATCCTTTCCATTCACTTCTTTTTTCCCTCAGTTTCCTTCATCCTTTCTCACAATTACTCGTGTTTCCCTTTTTCTCTCCCTTCCGTTCCTTTGTTAAGTTCATTTTTTTTCCTATTTTCTCCCTTATCTCCCTTCTTTTCTTCTTTTTTCCTCAATTTTTCCTTTTCTCTTATTTAGTCACGTTTTTTTTTCTTCTCTTCTCTTCTTTTTTTCCTTTCTTCTTTAACCTTGTATTTTTTTCCGTTTTCTATTTCTATTCCCTTCGTTTGTTTTATTCTTTTTCTTTCCTTTTTTTTTTCATTCCTTCCTGTTCCTTTACCCTTTTCTTAAATTCTCTCATAACTTCTACCCCGCCTCTCTCTCTCTCTCTCTCTCTCTCTCTCTCTCTCTCTCTCTCTCTCTCTCTCTCTCTCTCTCTCTCTCTCTCTCTCTCTCTCTCTCTCTCTCTCTCTCTCTCTCTCTCTCTCTCGACCTCGTAATATGTGATGTATCAGGAACAGGCAGCCTTCCCCTTCCCCCTTCCTCCCCTCCCCTTCCCTCCCTCCCCTTCCCTTCCCATTCTCCTGTTGACCTAGCATTATTTCTTCCCTTCCTTAGAGGTACATGAAGGTTGTGCCCAGAATAATCCAGCCAGAAATATACCATACCTCCTCCTCCTCCTCCTCCTCCTCCTCCTCCTCCTCCTCCTCCTCCTTATTTTCCCTTTCTTCCTGGCGAGACGTTACGTAGATTAGTTTATTTTAAGCAGGAGTATGAACCGACGAGGCTTAAGTGGGGTTCATCATTGTAGGATAAAACATTCAGTAGGATACGGTAGGATGGAATAGGGTGAGGATAGGATGCAATAGAATACGATTGGGTTGAATAGGATGCGATAGGATAGGAAGGGATTAGGACTGGTTTGGTGCAGGATAATGTAGAAGAGGATAGGTAGGATAGGGTAGGAGAGGATAGGGTCACGATTCATTGGTACAAGATAAGTAGAGGTTCAAGAGGATACAGTAGGATAGGGCAGGATCAGGATAGGTTATGTAAGATGAGATAGGGTTAAGTAGGAGAGGATAGGATAAGAGAAGATAGGATGAGATTAAGTCAGGATGGGTTAGTGTAGGATAAACCACAATGCCGTAGGATGCGATAGGATAAGAGAAGATAGGATGAGATTAAGTCAAGATGGGTTAGCATAGGATATACACAGAATAGGATAAAGTCAAAATAGGTCAGCATAGGACAGACCACCACGCAGGAGGATAGAATAGGATAATATGCGATCAAAATATTCATAGATACTTACATCAGGTTAGGTTAGGCTAAGTAGGATGATAAGATACTAGTGAAAAAAGGTCAAAGGGAAGGGTAGGATAAATTAAATAAGCAGAGAATAAGGTCACGGGAAGGTCATGTTAGGTAGAATAAGAAGTTTAAGTAGGTAGGCTGCAGGAGAGGTCACAGGGGGTAGGATAGGTAGGTAGATTGCAGGGCAGGTCACAGGAAGGATAGGTTAGGTCAGGTAGAATAGGTTACAGCAGGACAGGTCAGGACGCAGGACAGAATAGGTCAGGCTGGAGGTAGGACAGGAGAATAGGTAGGCAGGCTGCAGGTCACGAAGAGAATAGGTTAGGTAGGATAAATAGGTAAGATAGGTAGGCAGCAGAAGAACAGGTCACTGCGCAGGGTAGGTCAGAGTAGGTCAGGCTGGAGATAGGATAAGAATAGTAGTAGGTAGGTAGTAGGTCACAATGAGAATAGGTCAGTGTGGGTAGGTTCCAGCAGGACAGGTCACGGCGCAGGGCAGGTCAGAGTAGGTCAGGCTGCGGGAGAGTAGGTCGCGGCAGGTCAGGATGCGTGCCACCCTCGCCCTGCCACTCACATCACCACAACAGAGGTTTCTAGTTTGCGTGGCTAACGGCGGCGGGACGGCGGCATCTGGTTTGCGGTGCCGCGGCAGAAGACAGAAGGCAGAAGGCGGAACAGCTGACGGAGGAGGAGGAGGAGGAGGAAAAGGAGGGGGAGGAGGAGGAGGCAGCAGCAGCAGAAGGATCCATCTCCCGTGTGTGTGTGTGTGTGTGTGTGTGTGTGTGTGTGTGTGTGTGTGTGTGAGTGTGTGTGAAAGTCGGAAGTCGTCCCGATCTCCTGCCGCCGCCGCCGCCGCCGCAGCCGCCGCCGCTGAACTTCCCGTCACGCGGCCTTGCCTCCCCCTGCCGCCATATTTGGTAGTGTTTGGGCGGGAGCGACGCTGATTGGCTGGTGCCGGGGTGTCATGGCGGCCGGCGCGCACCTGCATGACTTTCTCCTGGTGGCGGCGACGAAGACGAGGCCGCGCCGCCACCACCACCACCACCGCTGCCGCCGCCGCTGGGTTAAGGTCGCGCGGTCATGATGGGCGACATATGGCGGGGCGTGTGTCCCTCTGGCGTGACCTAGGCCACCTGTGACCTCACCTATGCCACCATGCCCTCACACACTCCTGATGGCCCTTACCTGCGCCTCACCTGTCCATTAGCACGTCTGTAAACACCTGTCCCCTCCAACACCACCACCACCACCACCACCACCACCACCACCACCACCATCGCCATCACCGTGACCTCGCTGCTAAGGCTCTACGTGTGTGACCCCCCTCATGCCCTTCCCTCACCTTTCCCACCACTGTATCACCCCTATGTCACCTCTACGCCACCTGTGACCCATATCACCTGTGACACCTCATGCTCCCCACGCTTCACGCCATGCCCCTTCTTTCAGTGCCGCATGATCCAGGGGAGTGTTCTGGGTTTTTATCTGTCAGTCTGTCTGTGTTCTATCTGTGCTGTGTCCGTTTCCCGTGTGAGTATATACTTGTTGTTGTTGTTGTTGTTGTTGTTGTTGTTGTTGTTTATCGTGTTGTGTACCCGTCTCATTTTATTTTATTTTTTTCAGGTTTTCTCATTTATTATCACTATAGGAAGCGTGTGATTACTACTACTACTACTACTACTACTACTACTACTACTACTACTACTGCTACTACTACTACTACTGCTACTACTACTGGTGCTGCTGCTACAGTGACTCGCCATTAGCACATAATTCCACTTTGCACAGTCAGGATGCGAATGAAAAGAGTACAAAAAAATAACACAAAAAAAAAAAAAAAAAGAAAAAAGAGGTGGGGAATGAGGAAGTAAAATTAAAGAGAGGGAGAAAAATATAAAAAGAGGAAAATTGATAATGCTGACGAGAGAATTGAGAGTAAAAAAAGATAATGAAAATAAAATGATAACGAGAAAAGAAGAGGAACAAAAAAAAAAAAGAAAAAAATAACAGTAATTAAAGTGAATCATTACTTTTTTTTCCTTTTGTTATTTAATTTAGTTGTTGAAAGGATCATTGCAGCCCGTGACAATGACAACAGTAATGATGATGACAGTGATGATGACGTGACGTTGCTAGCACTACAAATAAAAAAAAGAAAGAAATATAATTGGTGGTAAAAATGAATGACTCGTTAATTAAAAGGATTTAGTGGACAATTAATAACAGAAGAGACAAATTTTTATGTGGGTAAACAAACTGATGATGAAGGAAATAATGAGGAGGAGAGGGGGAGTAGGAGAGCAGGAGGAGGAAGAGGAAGAGGAGAAGGAGGAGGAGGAGGAAGAGAGGAGAAAGAAGAAAATATAACAGGATTTGAATTTTAATGAATTTGAAAGAAATGTAAAAATAAAAGGTTTACTTGATGATATGAGAGAGAGAGAGAGAGAGAGAGAGAGAGAGAGAGAGAGAGAGAGAGAGAGAGAGAGAGAGAGAGAGAGAGAGAGAGAGAGAGAGAGACAGGTGGGGAACTAGGTTACGTCGAGAGCACCACCATCTTTACCACCACCATCACCACCACCACTAGCACCACTATCACCACCACTACTGCTGCTACCACCACCATCACCACCACCACCACCACCACCGCCAGCACCTCACAGCATGCTTCTTCACAGCTTTCTCTCTCTCTCTCTCTCTCTCTCTCTCTCTCTCTCTCTCTCTCTCTCTCTCTCTCTCTCTCTCTCTCTCTCTCATTCAGTGTTGATATGCATAGCTTCTGACTTTCTCTTATTCATGTTTAATTTCCTTTCCTTTGCTTACTATCTTCTTCTTCTTCTTCTTCTTCTTCTTCTTCTTCTTCTTCTTCTTCTTCTTCTTCTTCTTCTTCTTCTTCTTCTTCTTCTAGTAATAATTTTTCTTGCTCATCATCATTGTAATTATTTAGACTACTACTACTACTACTACTACTACTACTACTACTACTACTACTACTACTACTACTACTAATAATAATAATAATAATAATAATAATAATAATAATAATAATAATAATAATATTACAGGTGGTGTCTATGTGGCGTCAAGAGAGAGAGAGAGAGAGAGAGAGAGAGAGAGAGAGAGAGAGAGAGAGAGAGAGAGAGAGAGAGAGAGAGGGGGCAGATTAAAAGACAAACAGACAAACATACAAAGAAGAGATTGGGGGATAAAGGTCATCTACCCAATACCTCTCTCTCTCTCTCTCTCTCTCTCTCTCTCTCTCTCTCTCTCTCTCTCTCTCTCTCTCTCTCTCTCTCTCTCTCTCTCTCTCTCTCTCTTATCTCTACATGGCACTTAATTACTTTACCTGCATACGCTCTCTCTCTCTCTCTCTCTCTCTCTCTCTCTCTCTCTCTCTCTCTCTCTCTCTCTCTCTCTCTCTCTCTCTCTCTCTCTCTCTCTCTCTCTCTCTCTCTCTCTATCTATCTATCTATCTATCTATCTATCTATCTCTCAATCACACACACACACACACACACACACACACACACACACACACACACACACACACACACACACACACACACACACACACACACACACACACACACACACACACACACACACACACACACTTCACAAAGTATTCGAACTGAACAGAATAGAGATGAAGCAAAGGAGACAAAGAGAGAGAGAGAGAGAGAGAGAGAGAGAGAGAGAGAGAGAGAGAGAGAGAGAGAGAGAGAGAGAGAGAGAGAGAGAGAGAGAATCGTAGAGAAGTGAGGAAAAGTGAGTGAGGAAACAGGAAGAAAAGGTCACGGGAAGAAAGAGAGAGAAGGTCAGCGAGTAAAGGAGTCCATGATGGGGTCAGGAGAGGTCAAAGGTCAGACAATAAAGAGAGAAAAGAAAAAAAAACAAGGAAGAAAGTCACAGAGAGAGAGATTGAAAGATAAAAAAAATAATGTTTATTGTTGATGATGTTAATTGAGATGTTTGTTGTGAATTTTGGTGGTTAAGTGAGGTTAGGTTAGGTGAGGTTACGTTAGTTAGGTTAGGATAGGTTTGGTTAGGTTAGGTTAGGTTAGGTTAGGATAGGTTTGGTTAGGTTAGGTTAGGTTAGGTTAGGATAGGTTTGGTTAGGTTAGGTTAGGTTAGGTTAGGTTAGGATGGGTTAGGTTAGGTTAGGTTAGGTTAGGTTTGGTTAGGTTAGGTTAGGTTAGGTTAGGATAGGTTTGGTTAGGTTAGGTTAGGTTAGGT
>NC_087178.1:1112500-1115000 GCF_035594125.1 Scylla paramamosain
CACGAAGATTAGCTCAGCAACTCAAACTGGACATAACTTTACATATCACTTAACCTACTATATCACCAACTCTGACAATCATGCACAACTACCCTTCGTCCTTCTCGTGTGTGTGTGTGTGTGTGTGTGTGTGTGTGTGTTGAAGCTCTACATTACATCAGGTTACGTCATAGAATCAAACATTTCCTTCACGCACCACCACCACCACCACCACCACCTTACCAACCCTGAAAGTCACACACAATAACTCCTACATCTTGCCACCAACTTGAACACCACCACCACCACCACCATCACTCAGTCTACCACACAACCAGTCCTGAAAACCACGTGCCATTTTCTTCTCGTAGCAGGACAGAGCAGCGGCCAGGTATACTATAGACTCCCTTTAAACGCTTCTCTCTCGCTCCCAGTTTCTGCAAGGCTCTGCTGGCGAGATAACAGGTACACGTGGCGCTGTCTGGCTGGGCGGGGCTGGGGTGGGGGTGGCCAGGTGTCGGGTGTGGGGAGGAAGGGAGGGTGGGGAGCGGGGTACAGATGGGGGAGGACGGGTTAATATAGGTAAGGAACGGGAAGGGAGGGGAAGACGTGAGTGGAAGGAGAGGAATAGAGGAAGGGAGAGAAAGGGAGGAGGTAAGAGAGACGGAGAGAAGGAAAAATGGAGAAGGAAGAACAGAGATGAAGATATAGAAGAAAAGTAAGAATGAGAAGTGAGAAAAGGGATAGAGAAATGAGAAAAATAATATTACAGATGCAATTATTAACATTTTTACCAGGTCATAAAATCACCGTGACCCGTGAAGAGCCCCGGGGTCAGGTCGAGGACGAGGAAGCCTGCAGGAGGCGCCTCTCCAAGACCGACCAAATGTTTCATCCCCAGCGGGATTCGAACCCGCGGCCTCTGGATTAGAAGTCCAGCGCGCTATCCACTGCGCCATGGGGACTGTGTGAGGGAGGGAGGGAGGGGGAGAACAGACTCAGGGAGAGGATGTTAGCTCTCTCTCTCTCTCTCTCTCTCTCTCTCTCTCTCTCTCTCTCTCTCTCTCTCTCTTATTCAGTACAGAATCATCATAATTCTCTCTCTCTCTCTCTCTCTCTCTCTCTCTCTCTCTCTCTCTCTCTCTCTCTCTCTCTCTCTCTCTCTCTCTCTCTCTCCCTCCCTCCCTCCCTCCCTCCCTCCCTCCCTCCCTCCCTTCCTTCCTACTTCCCACCCCTTTCACTTCTATCTCACAAGTTAGCGGAGGGAGGGTGAGCAGCATGGTGAACAGTGATACCCTCTCTCTCTCTCTCTCTCTCTCTCTCTCTCTCTCTCTCTCTCTCTCTCTCTCTCTCTCTCTCTCTCTCTCTCTCTCTCTCTCTCTCTCTCGCTTCCTACAAGGTCGCCGGGAAGGGCAGAGCCAAGGCAGAGCTATGGAGGTGTGGTGGTGGTGGTGGTGGTGGTGGTGGTGGTGTACAGCTTACCTTTCTTACTACTCGTGTCCTCCCTTATGTGATCTACTACCTGCTGCCCTGGAGTGACGGAAGAGAGAGAGAGAGAGAGAGAGAGAGAGAGAGAGAGAGAGAGAGAGAGAGAGAGAGAGAGAGAGAGAGAGAGAGAGATTATTTTTGATAGGTTTACATCAAAATTTAACGCGCACGAACACACACACTCATACATCACACACACACACACACACACACACACACACACACACACACACACACACACACAGAGAGAGAGAGAGAGAATTATATTTAATAGGTTTATATCAAAATCTGACACGAACACACAGAGAGAGAGAGAGAGAGAGAGAGAGAGAGAGAGAGAGAGAGAGAGAGAGAGAGAGCACAACCACAGTTTCTTATTAGCAGCCTACCTTTAATTAATAGGTCTATACGTGACGATTTCTCTATTAATTTATAACATTACTACAATACCTGTGTTGGACATGATGTGGTTCTCTCTCTCTCTCTCTCTCTCTCTCTCTCTCTCTCTCTCTCTCTCTCTCTCTCTCTCTCTCTCTCTCTCTCTCTCTCACAACTTGTTTATCTGGTCAGCCAATCAGAAGCCGGCGGGTGTGTAATAGTCGCACCTGATTGGCTGGCTGGGCAGGTGTGGAGTGCTTTCTCTACGAAACACAGGTCATCTCAAGGTCAGGTGTGTGTGTGTGTGTACGTGTGTGTGTGTGTGTGTGTGTGTGTGTAAGAGAGTGGAGAAATATTTGAGAAAGTATGGTATATTGAATGGTACGCTCTCTCTCTCTCTCTCTCTCTCTCTCTCTCTCTCTCTCTCTCTCTCTCTCTCTCTCTCTCTCTCTCTCTCTCTCTCTCTCTCTCTCTCTGCATATCCATCTTTACCTGTTTACCTGTCTGACTTTCTCTCCCTTTTCTTCTCTTCCCCCTCTCCCCTTATCTCCCTCCTCTTTCCCCTTCTCTCCCTCCCCTCCTTTCCTCTCCCCACACACACCTGTCGTCTTAAATGGAGCGACGCAAACCTTCACATACCTGTCTTCTACACCTG
>NC_087178.1:1125000-1127500 GCF_035594125.1 Scylla paramamosain
ATAGGGTGTGGAAAGGTGCGAAACAGAGTGAGATAGAGTGCACTTAAGTGAAACAGGGTGAGACAAAGGGAAACGAAGTGAGATAGGGTGTAGTGTTGTGAATCAGGGTGAGGTACAGCATAATGAAGTGAGATAGGGTGAGGTGTAGTGAAGTAAGGTGAGACAGAGTGTGGTAGGGTGTCATAGGGTGAGGTAGGGTGAGGAAAAATGCCGTGTTGTTTAAAAATAGGATGAAAAAGCGTGCAGCAGGGTAAGGTAGAGTGAGGGAAAGGTGTGATGTTGTGAAATAGGGTGAGAGAAAGGGTGAGGTAAGGTAGGGTGAGGAGCAAGTGTGGTATTGTGTAATATAGGGTAAGACACAGTGTGGTAGGGTGCTGGGAGAGTTAAATGGGATTAGACAGGATAAGATAGGGTGCGGCAGGGCGAGGCACGGTGAGGTTAGGTTGTATAGAGTGTGGTAGGGTGATACAAGATGAGGGAGAATAGAGAAGGGTGTTTCATAGTGAGATGTGATGAAATAAGGTGAGTTAGTGAGCTAATACAGTGTGGGACTAGGTGTGTGTGTGTGTGTGTGTGTGTGTGTGTGTGTGTGTGTGTGTGTGTGTGTGTTTGAAAGTCCCCCCTTATACTCGTACATAACAAGAATAAATAACTACAACAGGTAAGAGAAGCACAAACTACCTGTAATTTCTAAGGTACCTTCCGTAACTCATCAATAATCTACAGGGTTATTAATAGCTTCACCTTTGTATACACGACGCCTCCACACCTCCTCCTGCTCATCGATTTCCGATAACCTAGAGGAATAGGGAGGCGCAGGTATCGGGGCACGTGTCCAATCTTAGGTGAAACAGGGACACTTTGGATGGTGGTGGTGGTGGTGGTGGTGGTGGTAATGGTGGTGGTGGTGGTGGTAGTGGTGGTGGTGGTGGTGGTGGTGTTCTCACTCTCCACTCTTACTGGGAGATTAAAAAGAAATGCTTGCTAATGGATTATGAAGAGGACATCAAACGGTGGTGTATATGAAGGCTAGGTTACACACACACACACACACACACACACACACACACACACACACACACACACACACACACACACACAGTTACTCGAATATATGAAAAAAAGAAAAAGTGAATAAAGACAAGAAGAATGTCACTATAAGAAGCAAAAATGTGTATTAATAACTTCTGCAGAGAGAGAGAAAAAAAAAACTAAGATACTAAATAAAAAAAACTGAACTTGTAAATAGTAACAAGATTTAAACAGAAAAAAAAATAGAAAAAAAATTACTAGGAACATACTGACTAGCAGATAAAAAAAGGAACAGTAAATAGTGAAATAGTCTAATGAATCTTGTGTCATTACTGAAGTGTTGTCAGCTATAATAGACGGTGAGGAGATAACAAGTGCTTGGCTAATTCTTCTCCGCTGCTCGTGAACTGAAGAACATGAATAATGAAAAAACAGTTAGGTAGACAGTGTCCTTCGTTCATTCAGTATTCACTCATCACAAAAACTGAGTAGATAAGCAACAGGAGCTCCCACACACACACACACACACACACACACACACTCCTACACACGCACACATCATGGTAATTGAGTGAACGCCCTGCCCTCCCTTACCTCTCCCCTCACTCTCCCTCGCTCCCTCTCTCTCCCTTACCTGCCCCACACACTCTCCTCTCCATCTGCCCCTCCCTTAGTCAAAAAGTGAATGAGTTGGTTCTTGTGTGTGTGTGTGTGTGTGTGTGTGTGTGTGTGTGTGTGTGTAGGAGGGCACCCTCGCCATTCTGAAAGGACCAGTAGCCTGCTCCTCCTCCTCCTCCTCTTTTCTTCTTCTTCTTCTTCTTCTTCTTCTTCTTCTTCTTCTTCTTCTTGTTCTTGTTCTTCTTCTTCTTCTTCTTCTTCTTCTTCTTCTTCTTCTCCTCCTCCTTTTCTTCTTCGTCTTCCTCCTCCTCCTCCTCCTCCCTCCCTCCCTCCCTCCCTCCCTCCCTCCCTCCTCCTTTTGTCTCTCTTCATTATCTATAGTAGATAGTAGATCCCAGGCTGCCTTGCAAGGGCCTAAAGGTCTGTTGCTGTTTGGTTATCCTTTGTATGCCCTTGTAATCCTCATCGTCTTCCTCTTCCTCCTCGTCCTCTTCTTCCTCCTCGTCCTCCTTTTTCGATCTACTCGTCCTGGCATTCTTCCTCCTCCTCTTCCCTATCTTCCTAGTCCTCGTCCTTGTTCTATTTCTTTCTTCGGTGTCTCCTCCTCCTCCTCCTCCTCCTCCTCCTCCTCCTCCTCCTCCTCCTCCTCCTCCTCCTCCTCCTCCTCCTCCTCCTCCTCGCAGCGCAAAACCTGAGCCTACCACAACACACCTTTCTGAATGGGGTGATGGTTACCTACCTCACTTGGTGCTATGTTGGTAACCCTGCATTCTCCCCCCTCCCACTCCACCCCTCCACCCGTCCTTTCCTCCACACCCTCCTCTCCTTTCTCTCCTCTCTATTCTCTCCA